>NW_015395138.1:0-2683 GCF_001527695.2 Protobothrops mucrosquamatus | reverse complement strand
ATTTTCAGCCATATTTCTAAAATGCAGCCATCTGTTTTAAAATAAATTCAATATTTGTTTAGCTCACCAGTGTTTCTTGTTATTTATTATTACTATAAATAATTTGTAATAATTAAAATATTTTTAGTTTATTTATATCTAGGCTTGCCTTTTGTTCTCTTATTACTTCTGTAGGCAGTTTCTGTCTTTCACTCACTGTATTTCACTGTTAGAAATGGTCCTAATCTTTGTTATTTCATACTTGTACATTAATACGATATATCTACATGCTACTAAAACCCTTACTGTGTTTATCTGTTTGTCTGTTTTTGCATTATATTTCAACAAGGTTTGAATGAAGGTACCTAAATCTGCTAAGTTAAAGAATGTGTAAACAATCCAGGACCGATTACTCCCATGGAATTGAAATTTCCATGATGTTCACACCAATTTGATTCACAGAAGTTGTGACTCTTGCAGCGTCCCCACAGTCATGTGATCATGATTTCTGGTGCTTCCTTCCAGTTTCTCATGAGTAAAGTTACTGGGGAAGCTAGTAGAAATGTCAAATGTCACCCCTGGTCCCACTGCTTTTTTTGCCCACTGTGGTATTCTATTTATTTCTTTAGGAAAATAGGTATTGATTTATTATTGACATTTGTTTGTCACTATAATTATTTTTCTCTTTATGATATATATTCTTCTTAGATGATCACAGAACTATCCAATGTTGTGGTTAAAAAAAATATAGGATTAACCTGAAATGCAATGTTCACTCTGGTCACATTTTCTTAAATGATGACCCAATAGGTCACAGGGTTGTCTATTAATATTTAAATTAATGATATGTGCAGCATCAGGTCCATTATTTGTCTTATGAACATAGGATATAGTTGAAATTTACCTTATATACCTTTTTTGTTCTGTTCTATTTTCATGATGAAACCAACCAAGACCTGATATATTTAGAGTGAGAAAGAAGTAGTAGAAAAGTAATAGTTAAAAAAAATTCCTACTATTCAGCCATTGTTCCCTGATTGTGGTGGCCTTAGCACAGCGGTTCTCAACCTATGGGTCGCGACCCCATTTGGGGTTGATCGACCATTTCACGGGGGTCGCCAAGCAAGGTTGTCCGCCATTTTTTCCCCTTTTCCGGCGGGTGCCTTACCTCCCTTGGGCTGGGCCAGCTGGTGGTCGGCCTGCTCCGTCTCTGCCGCTTGCCAGCTACGCCTCGGCCGTCGCAGGGGGAGGAACCATGCATGCGTGGCGCTCCCGGGCAGGGAAAGTCCTCGACTTACGACCGGTTGGGTAGTCCTCAACTTACGACCGGTTTAGTCCTCGACTTACGACCGGTTTAGTCCTTGACTTACGACCGGTTGGGGGTCGCGGCATTGAAAAGGTTGAGAACCACTCTGCCTTAGCATATATTTCAAATTCGGTATTTGAAAAGCCAGAGCAGATCTCAAGCAAATGAATTATATCATTTCCATTATTAGTTAAAGTAACTGGGTTTTTTGCTAGTTTTCCCTGTATTCCAATTTTGAAGGAGACCATTTTAACTCTGGCAGCATTCCTGAAAGATATAAAATAGGATTTTGTTTTCCTGGAATCTGAAGATTAGTTTGTGTTTTTGATTAGACCCAAATTAGTTTTTTAATGGAAACAACCGTTTTCTCAGATACTAAATTTCATAATTGCTTTGAAATAAATTTGGGATACTTAGAGTGCTATTTCTGATGGCTTTTTTTAGTTTTCTTTTCTATTGATATTTTTTCAAATTAATGAATAAATGAAGAGCTTGGAAACCCGGTGTTAAGATTCTGTCTTTCTGGCCCTGGGGATTAAGCCATGCAATCACTTAATAGGTGTATACAATGCATTGACTGGGGATGGATTAAACTTTGATCAGAGTGTTCTTCAAAACACCCAGTTCTAATCAGCAGGATGGCCTCTGGTTCACCTGTTACTTTTTGCAAAATGAGATAGCTGGTAGAGAATCACATCATACCAGGGCCCATCTCTATAGCGCACATACAGAAACTCTTGTCCAGAATTTGGCATATTTCAACAGTAAGATACAACTCTTGAGAGGTTAGTTTCTTTATTTAATAATAATAATAAAATTGGAAGGGACCTTGGAGGTCATCTAGTCCAACCCCCTGCTCAGGCAAGAAACCCTATACCATTTCAGACAAATGGCTGTCCAATCTCTTCTTTAAAACTTCCAGTGTTGGAGCATTCACCACTTCTGGAGGCAGGTTGTTCCACTGGTTAATTGTTCTAACTGTCAGGAAGTTTCTCCTTAGTTCTAGGTTGCTTCTCTCCTTGCTTAGTTTCCACCCATTGCTTCTTGTTCTGCCTTCGGGTGCCTTGGAAAATAGCTTGACTCCCTCTTCTTTATGGCAGCCCCTGAGATATTGGAACACTGCTATCATGTTCCCCCTCGTCCTTCTCTTCATTAAACTAGACATACCCAATTCCAGCAGCCTTTCCCTATATGCTTTGGCCTCCAGTCCCCTAATCATCTTTGTTGCTCTTCTCTGTACTCTTTCTAGAGTCTCAACATCTTTTTTACATCGTGGTGACCAAAACTGGATGCAGTATTCCAAGTGTGGCCTTACCAAGGCATTGTAAAGTGGTATTAATACTTCACGTGATCTTGATTCTATCCCTCTAAAAGATGGGGTTAACCTTTAGGCAATTG
>NW_015395137.1:11129-16304 GCF_001527695.2 Protobothrops mucrosquamatus | reverse complement strand
TCCAGGTGTCTGCTTACAATACATAAGCTAGTTGTGTCTATTCACTGTCCCACGGTGTAATGTGGTTTGTTTTTCCTTTGCACTTTACGTGAAATCCTACAGCTCAGAAGCCATGATGTAGGTGGTTCTCAACTTACAATCGTTGGTTTCGTGACCGTTCCAAGTTACAACTGCACTGGCTTATGACCGGTTTTCACACTTACGACCATTCTAGCCTCCCGATGGTCACATGATCAAAATTGGGGTGCTGGCTAGCTGACATGTATTTATGATAGTTGCACTATCCTGGGGGTCACATGATCACCATGTGTAAACTTCCCAGCCAGCTTCCAACAAGCCAAGTTAATGAGAAGCCAGATTCACTTAACTCCTCGCTGGCTTAGCAATACTCAATCAAGAGAGCCACACTTTACATGTGATGGGGAAGACCTGGATTCAAATCAATCATTTACCCTATGTAGTTTGTGTCTAGACCTGGGTAGGCAACCTTGGCTCTTTTATGACTTGTGGACTTCAACTCCCAGAATTCCTGAGTCAGTTCTGGGAGTTGAAGTCCACAAGTCATAAAAGAGCCACGGTTGCCTACCCCTGGCTAGACTATTGCAAGCCATCCTAACATGCTGTTCCTGTCTGGTTTTGCCTCTGGAGTCAATTAGCTGTAAATTTCTCCCCAGTAAATTAGCAACTGCACGAAATCTGACGGGAATGGTGGTTTGATCCAGTCTTCATATTTTGCATCACCACCCCTCAGGTTTCAACAATTACAGGTAGTCCTCGGCTTACGATGCTTTGCTTAGTGACGGTTCCAAGTTACAACGGCACCGAAGTGAGTGATGACACTTTTTCACACGGTTGCAGCCTCTCTCTGGTCACATGATCAAAATTCGCACCCTTGGCAACTGGTCCATATTTATGACGGTTGCAGTGTCCTCCGGGGCTCACATGATCCCCTTTGGCGACCTTCCGACAAGCAAAGCCAATGGAGGAAGCCGGATTCACTTATCGACCGGGTTACTAACTAAACACCTGCGGTGATCCACTTAACAACTGAGGCAAGAAAGGTTGTAAAATGGGACAAAACTCACTTAAGAAATGTCTTGCTTGACCACAGAAATCTGGGGTTCAGTTGTGGTCGTAAGTTGAGGACCACCTGTATTAAGACTTCTTTCCGTCATGTTTCCTGTACCGGCACTCCAAGCGTGGCAAAGGTCTCTTCAGGCCAAACTGCCCCCTATTTTGCGGGCAACAGAACTTACCTATTTTGCAATTGGGCCCAATGACGCTGTTGGTTATGCAACATTTTTTGCCCACCGACGTTCCTTGCCCCACGAGTACGTTCTCTTCCAGCACGCTCTCCTGGCCCAGACTAACTTCAGCACCCCGGTAAATATTGTGGCGGGAATGAGTGCAGCTCTGCTTCCCATTGATGAAGTTCATCTCTGGGGTTATGGGATAGACACAACGTTGCAGAATGTCCGAGGACACCGACTCGTACATCGACAAATTGGAAACAGAGGTGCCGTATTCTTCTGAGGTCACGTACATATGGATCTGGTTCCCAAGGACCTGAGGAATAGAGAAGGGCTATTAAGAAAGACCTCAAATTTTCTGGTATTCTGTGATTCTGTAAGGATCTCCTGCTCGAGCAAGGGGTTGGACTAGATGGCCCTCCGAAGTCCCTTCCAACCTTCCACTGATTGTTCTCACTGTCAGGAATATTTTCCTTGGGATGTCATCTGGAACGTTACAAGTAGTTCAAGACTTACAACCATTTGCTTAGTGGCCGTTCAAAGTTACAACGGCACTGAAAAATGGATGATGATGATGATGATGAAGATAATAATAATAATAATAATAATAATAATAATAATAATAATAATAATAATAATAATAAAAGTTGGAAGGGACCTTGGAGGTTATCTAGTCCAACCCCCTGCTCAGGTAGGAAACCCTATACCATTTCGGACAAATGGCTGTCCAGTCTCTTCTTAAAAACTTCCAGTGTTGGAGCATTCACCGCTTCTGGAGGGAGGTTGTTTCACTGGTTAATTGTTCTGACTGTCAGGAAGTTTCTCCTTAGTTCTAGATTGCTTCTCTTCTTGATGAGTTTCCATCCGTTGCTTCTTGTCCTGCCTTCAGGTGCTTTGGAGAATAGCTTGACTCCCTTTTCTTTGGGGCAGCCCCTGAGATATTTATTGTCTTAATGTTTCATCTTGATGCTTTTGTCAACTGTAAGCAGCCTAGAATCACCTCTATGTGAGATGGGCGGCATGTAAGTTTAATAAATACATAAATTAATAATTTTTGTGCGATTGTGGCGGCCTGTAGGTTTAATGAATTATTACTGTTATTATTAAGGTGTCTTAGCTTCTGCAAATCATCAGGAATCAGTAAGAATCTGGTCTGGAATTTGGGTTTTTAAGAAGAGACTGGACAGCCATTTGTCTGAAATGGTATAGGGTTTCCTGCCTGAGAAGGGGGTTGGATTAGATGAGTTCCAAGGTCCCTTCCAACATTATTATTATTCCCACTACATATTTACCTCTTCATTCACCAACAAGCCACGTACAAAGTCATCCCGAGTTTGATAATCAAAATTATCTGTAAACAGCTCGGTCACCTACAAGGGAAGAACAAAAAAGGTTGTTTTTCTAATACAACTTTAAATGTTATAATTGTGTCTGAAACAAGAGTGTCTCAACCTTTGGCACGAAGAACTATGAATGTGTCTCATCCAAAGTATAAACTGAAGTGCAAAAAAAAGGAACACGGAGGGCACCAGAGGGAGTCCTCAATTTAGAATATTTCATTTAGCGCCCATTCAAAGTTAACAGCGGCACCGAAAAAAAGTGACATGACTCTTTTTCATACTTACAACCGTTTCAGCATCAAAAACGGCAGCTGGCACGTGTTTACGAGGGTTGCGGTGTCCACCCAAGCATGGTTAAGCAAATTATAATTTGGCACGATGAGAGAATATAAGCAAGGTCTGCTCGTAATTCCTGATGCTTTTTGTACCACCTACCTGGGGAGAACAGATGCTAATATGGCAGTCTAGCAAATCGTTCCGCACTTGCACTTCTTCGACGTGGCTGTGAAACAAGCTCTAGAAGAAACAAACAAAAAATACAGTGAAGACCTACATATATTCATTCGCTGCCAAAGCGACTCTCTGCGAGCTGGGAATGGGTCTCTTGAAGAGACTAGAACAGGGCTTTTCAGCCAGTGGTACGGGTACCACCTGTGGTACATTGGCACCTGGCAGGTGGTACGTGACCATCCTAGAAAAGTGGTAGCGGGGGAGGGGAATGAGCTGAACCGGTGGCAGCACCGCACAAGCCTGAGCAAGAGATGGTTGGAGCTGCAGGGCTGTCAGGGCTCAGCGGAAGCCCCAGGATCAGCGCTTCTTCGGGAGTGTCAGGGCTCAGTGGAAGCGCCAGGATCGGTGCTAGGCTCCAGCTGGAGCTCGGCGCTGATCCTGGCGCTTCTGCTGAGTGCAGAAGAAGCGCCAATCAGCTGGAATGTTGCAGCCTCTCCAGGGTCTTGTGATTTACATTCAGATGCTTGGCAACCGATTCATATTTATGACGGTCACAGTGTCCCAGGGTCATGTGAAGTGACCAAAACCTGCTGCAACCACCCAGCAGACGGGGGAATAAAAACCAAACACCCCCACCCCCACTGCCAATTCTCAACAGAAATGCTCACAACAATGAAAACCTCGGACAGGAGGAAGAGCGCCGCCAGGTGGGCAGGCAGGTGTCTTGCTCGGCTGTGCCTTGGGGGGCACTTTTTTCAGTGCCATTGTAACTTCGACTACCTGTACTTTATAACTTTTTTCCTTTTTTTGGTCATCAAGTTTTTGACACCTTGCTAGGCGACTGGTGGCATTCGGATATTACCATATCCTAAAAGTGGTACAATGGGTGAAAAGGTTGAAAAGCCCTGGACTAGAACAGACCATGGGGGGGGGGGGAATCACACGACAGCCACCCAGGGCAATAGCAATTATATACCGCTATGTAGTGCTTTTACAGCCCCTCTCTAAGCGGTTTACAGAGTCAGCCTATTTGCCCCCAACTATCTGGGTGCTCATTTTACCGACCTCGGAAGGATGGAAGGCTGAGTCAACCTTGAGCGGGTCTGGATCGAACTGCTGGCAGTGGGTAGACTAGAAGACCTCCAAGGTCCCTTCCAACTTTATTATTATTATTACGAGTATCTGCTTTATCTCCTCACTTATATGGGCTAGTCTAACAAAATGGAGAATCAGTTTCACTTATAAAATCGTTTTGTTAGTACTTGCATTCAAGCTGTCCCAAGAGGACAGTGAACCAAAAACCAAGCTAGCTACCTCTTAAAAGTACATTTTTATATTAATCCATCCTTTAGTCCTACAGTGAGCATTGATAATCCAAGCCTGATCTAGAATGAACTGCCCAAGGCCACCGGCCAATCCGAATTGATAACCAATTCCTAATCTATTAATACAGTGGAATCTCAGTACTTATTGTTAATTGGTTCCAGGAGATGATGGGTACAGAGAAATGATGAGCACCAAACAAATTTTCCCCATAAGGAATAATATAAAAAAACCTGAATGCGTTCCCAAACCACATTTTAAGCCACTATAGAAAAAGATAGGCTTTGTATATCATTGTTTGACATGAGAAATAAACCTGAAAATTAATAAACACTTAAATAAAATAAAAATATTTTATCTGTACTGATGAGGGGAAATAAAGGTGCAAAAATACATAAGATGACCACAGAAGCTAAGATGGCGGTTGGGACCCCCAGACTTATAGTTATGGGGGATCTCAACCTGCCATCGGCGGGTGAAACGTCGACGGTGGCTCGGGAGTTCTTGGCCTCCATGACGACCATGGACTTGACCCAATTAGTTCATGCCCCCACTCACACGGGAGGACACACACTAGATCTAATTTTTGTCTCTGGCCAGTGGCAGAATGATTTGGAAATGGGGGAGATAAATATAGAGCCCTTGTCATGGTCAGATCATGCTCTCCTTAGGATGGACTTCCGGACCGCTTCCCCCCGCCGCAGGGAGACGGAACCGCCTAGATGGTTCCGTCCCAGGCGCCTGATGGACCCGGAGAGGTTTCTGACGGAGCTTGGGCCATATCCGGAGGATCTAGGTCACGACTCGGCGGA
>NW_015395137.1:5523-9634 GCF_001527695.2 Protobothrops mucrosquamatus | reverse complement strand
GGGTCTCCTCAGGGTGCCGTCGGCCAGACAGTGCCGGCTGGCGACCCCAAGGGGGAGGGCCTTCTCTGTGGGAGCTCCCACCCTCTGGAATGAACTACCCCCAGAGATCAGGGTGATCCCTGATCTCCCTTCCTTCCGCCGCGCCCTTAAGACATGGTTATTCCAACTTGCAGGACTGGCCTAGGGGAAAAAAAATTTTTAATGAGGGTTTTAAAGTAATTTTTAACTACTAGACCAATTATTAATATTTGATTTTAATTATGTTTTTAATTTGTAGTTTTTTGGTTGTAGCATTTTATTTGGTTGTTAGCCGCCCTGAGTCCGCAAGGAGAAGGGCGGGATATAAATTAAATTAATAAATAAATAAATAAAATAAATAAGATGGCGTGATTCCAGCTATTTCAGCTGGAAAGTGGAACGTGTCACAAGGCAACCAACACCAACAATTTCTATCTTGCATGCCGCGTACCAAACGAGTATTGGGACAAAGTTTTCCCGTCAAAATGCAAATTTGACAAGTATTAAAGCAGCCAAGTACCAAGGTGTGACTATACTGGGCCGTGCTGTTTTTTTAGCTATTAACTCAGTGTATCTCAAGCCAATTTAAGATGTGTAGACTTCAACTCCCAGCTTTGCTAGCTGGGGAATTCTGGAAATTGAAGTCCACGTATGTTAATATGGTTTTTTTTCTCATCCTTGTCAGCTTTAAGACGTGCGTCCTCTTAAACCAGGGGTCTTCAAACTTGGTCCTTTTATGACTTGTGGACTTCAACTCCCAGAATTCCTCAGCCAGGCACGCATAAAAGGGCCAAGTTTGAAGACCCCTGTCTTAAACTCATAGCAAAAGTGGCTGCTTGTTCTCTAGCTTCCTGGTTCACACACCATGGGAAAACCGAAGTGCTTCAGCCCTTGCGTCCTCTGATAGTGGAGCACGCGTTTCGTAGCGCTGTCCATAACCAGGATAATATCGTCCTCCGGACATCGGGCCCGATGTCCTGGCGAACACTCTTGAAATATCATTGTCATTACAGACACATTCTTCTCCAGCTTACGCCGTGTCCTATACCAGGAGAGAGGGAGAAGATAATTTTTTTAAAAAAATAATAATAAAATACACTCACAGATAAGATAGCAGCGCATAATTCCTGCCAGAAGGGCCCTATGGAGATAGTCCTCGACTTACAACAGTTCATCCAGTGACCGTTTGTCGTTACAACGGGACTGAAAAAAGTGACTTATGACCTTTTTTTTCACATTTACAGCCATTGCGGCACCTCCATGGTCAGGGGTAGGCAATCTTGGCTCTTTTATGACTCGTGGACTTCAACTCCCAGAATTCCTGAGCCAGCATGGGGAAGTATGGCTCCTTCATGACTTGTGGACTTCAACTCCCAGAATTCCTGAGCCAGCATGGGGGAACTATGGCCCTTTCATGACTCGTGGACTTCAACTCCCAGAATTCCTGAGCCAGCCATGCTGAGGGGAAAGGGAGAGGTTTCCAAGCTGAGCCGTGCTGGCTCAGGAATTCTGGGAGTTGAAGTCCACGAGTCATAAAAGAGCCAAGGTTGCCTACCCCTGTCCATGGTCATATGATTGAAATTCAGAGGCTTGGCCACTGACTCATATTTACAGACAGTTGCAGTTTGGCAACCGACTCATCTTTATGACATCGTAAAGATGAGTTGAAGGCCAAGCCTCTGAATTTCGTACGGTCCCCTTTTGGCCCCTTTCTATGCGAGCCAAGTCAATGGGGAAGCCGGATTCGCTGAACGACTGTGCTGCTAACTGGACAACTGCAGTGATTCACTTAACAACGGTCGCAGAATGGGGCAAAATCCACTCAACAACACTTAGCGACAGAAATGTTGGGCTCCATTGCGGCCGTTAAGTCGAGGGCTGCTTGTCCCTTTCTCCTGAATACCCACCTGTGTTCCTGTAAAGCGGTAGAAATATTAATATTGGACACCACGTCCCCAGAGACCAGGATAAAGTCAGAACGAACGAGACACTTGATGTCAACTTCGCGCAACACGTCGCCGAGGGAACGATACAGGTCTGAGATGACAAACCGCACAATGTTAGGCGATGTCGGATGGCACCACTTAGAGTTTCTGAGGAGAAAAAAAACCAGAGACAGAAAGAACTGAATGAGAACCTCTGTAAAAAAGAGCACCCTGAAAAATGCCTTGTTGGCTTTTTTTGATGAGTATATAAATATACAGGAAGCCCTCGACTTAACGCTTCTTTTAGTGACCGTTCAAAGTTACATCGGCACTGAAAAAATACGACTTTTGACCGTTTTTCACAGTTACAAGCTTTGCAGCATCCTCCATGGTCACGTGCTCAAAATTCAGACGCTTGGCCACTGATTCGTATTTATGACAGTGGCTGTGTCCCGGGGTCGTTGTGATCCCCTTTGGCGACCTTCTGCAAGCCAAGTCAATGGGGGAAGCCAGATTCACTTAACAACCGGGTTAGCAACTTATCAATGGCAGCGATTCACTTAACGAATGTGGCAAACAGAGTCACAAAATGGGGCAAAACTCACTTAAATGTCTCACTGAACAACAGAACTTTTGGGCTCGGTTGTGGTTGTTAAGTTGAGGACTACCTGCGAATGACATCACGAAGCAGACAGGATCTGAAATATTGATACTGACACAGGGGTAGGTGAGGTTCAAAGCCAATTCTAATAGCTGCTGAGGAAAAAAAAACAGTATGAAATAACTTCACAAGTTACCAAAAATTATGGTTTCAGAGGTGATTCCATAGCTATTTAGAATTCTTCCCCCTATACCAAGGGTAGGCAACCTTGGCTCTTTTTATGACTCGTGGACTTCAACTCCCAGAATTCCTGAGCCAGCATGGCTCAGCTTTGAAACCTCTCCCTTTCCCCTCAGCGTGGCTGGCTCAGGAATTCTGGGAGTTGAAGTCCACAAGTCATGAAGGGGCCATAGTTCCCCATGCTGGCTCAGGAATTCTGGGAGTTGAAGTCCACGAGTCATAAAAGGGCCAAGTTTGGAGACGCTCTTGGAGTAGAAGGTCGCCATGAGTTATTTGTAGAAATAATAATGGTGAGGTATAAATAAATAAATAAATAACCTCAAGGTCCCAGGGTCTCAATTTTAACAGATTGGAGTGCATTTAAAGCAGGATATCAAAGTTCAGAATTTGAGAGTTCTAAAAAGCTGGCTATATTTAAACTAAACAAGGTAGGGCAGATTGAGTAGGGGCTTGTTCTCAACTGTTCCACAGAACAAGTCTAGAAATGGCGAATGAGTGGCAACGGAGCAGACTGCGTCTAAAGGTGAAACTTCCCTTAATGGTGAGAAGAAACTCTGATATTGGGAAAGAAGGATGGTGAATCTATTCCAAAGTTAAAGGTCTCCTACGCTGGAAGGATCTAGGGAGGAACAGATGGACAGTTGCACGGAGTGAAGACAAACCCTATGTGACCCACAAGGCCCTTGTAACTTCAAACAGTCACTAAACAAATGATTTTAGGTCAAGGACTACCTGTATAATTATAGTATGTCCGTATCCAGATGTCCGTCTGCCTCTTTCTGATGCCTATCCCAACAGGCTATGTCACTCACTGCGCTTGGTTATTTTCTTGCAGCTATTTCGTTACCCAAACCTAGACTAGCACTGATGATGTTCCCTAGTTGGGTCATGATAGGCCTGCAAGGAAACAAGCTCAGAGAGCACCAAGGACCCCACAGTTCTCCCCCTCCTCCTCGTCTTCCTCTCTCCCCTCCTCCTCCACTCCACAAACCTTCTAGCACTGATGGCGTTGCTCAGTTGGGTCATGAAATGTCTGCAAGAAAACCACCAAGCTCAGAGAGCACCAAGGTCCCCTCAATTCAACCCTGAGCAACAGACATTCTCCATTATTGGTCTTGCTCGGTTACATCTATCTGACAACCGCCATCCCTCTGTCCTCCTGCCCCCTCAAACGCCGAGAGACCAAAGGCATAAAAAGGGAAGGAGCCCCTTCCTGGAAGAGACGGCGAAAATGGCTGCTCTTACTGTAAATGCTCCTTGATCTCTGCGGACTTCCAGCAGCAAAAGACGAAGGTTTCCTCCACCCCGGTTGCAGTGAGGAATTCCA
>NW_015395137.1:0-2214 GCF_001527695.2 Protobothrops mucrosquamatus | reverse complement strand
ATCAGGGTGATCCCTGATCTCCCTTCCTTCCGCCGCGCCCTCAAGACGTGGCTGTTCCAACTAGCGGGACTGGCCTGAGGGATTTTAAAGGGGGTTTTAATTACTTTTAAATTGGACATATTTAAATATTTCGTTTTAATCAAATTTTAATTAAGTATATGTATATATGTTAGTATTTTATTCAATTGTCAGCCGCCCTAAGTCCGTAAGGAGAAGGGCGGGATATAAATGCAATAAATAAACAAATAAATAAATAAATAAACAACAGTGGCAATAAAGGTCCGAAAATGGCACAAAGCTAATTTAAGACTATCTCACTTAGCAATGGAAATTTTGGGCTCAACTGTAGTCATAAGCCGAGGATTACCTGTGATACCTTCTTAATATTATACACCGACTTTACATTATAAGCTGACTGTAAGCTGCCCAGAGTTACTTTGAGGCAAGATGGGCTGCCAATCAATTTTACAAATAAGTAAAATGAATATTATAACAGCCTCCTGGCTTGGAGGGATTCTCCCATATTTAAGTTGTCATAAAAATGTATATCTCTTTCTAGTTTGAGTCTTCACCTTACACATTAGACCTGAAATGAAAGAGTAAAGTCTCTTTTGACTCAAATTTCACCCCTAATGACTACATGGACACATCCATGATTCTTTGGCAACAATACCGAAATTGGTTTTGCCCAATTTTCTACTTTAGCTTCCAGCTGTGCAATTTCTCTGGCAGCTTCTTCTCCCAAGGACCAAAAAGGTCCTGTCCCTGCTTAATAAGAAAGGCAATATGGCAACATTTTTTCCCCAGCAATGGCTTTCGGCTCCATATTTGATTTACAAAGAATATTGGAACAGCTTTAATACACTTGTGGACTTCAACTCCCAGAATTCCTCAGCCAGGCATGTCCATAAGTCATAAAAGGGCCAAGTTTGAAGACTCCCTGTCTTAAAGCATCCTGGCTGAGGAATTCTGGGAGTTGAAGTCCACAAATCATAAAAGGGCCAAGTTTGAAGACCCTCTGTCTTAAAGCATCCTGGCTGAGGAATTCTGGGAGTTGAAGTCCACCAGTCATAAAACGGCCAAGTTTGAAGACCCCTGCTCTTGGAGCAATGTTAAATCATTCAAAAAAAGCTTTGGAAGCATTATGCATTTCGTTTTTCAGTGAACTATGCCACTTCCAGGTACTTTCTGGGCACAACCTGTGAAGTTGTTATAATTTTTACACCTGTCAGTGGTCAGGGTTCAATAATTTGAAGGAGTACTTTTCCTTTCCATTCTCTTCCAGTTTTTCCCTGAATTCCACAATGTCCATGACTAGGATGTCCTTCAGAAGCTAAAATTAGCCCAGTTCCCTACCTTCCAATCGTAACATCAATTTTAACCCAATCAAATCCAGCACAATACCTGACACTGCCTACAAGCTGAAAACAAGCAGCCCAGAAATATCTTCTTAAAAATAGCATCTTGCAATATTCACTGATAACAAGAAAAAAATAGATTTTGGAATTAAAATGATGGGAAAAGCAGCTCCACGGAAACAAGCATTGCAATGTACTTCCTTGGGATAGCAATGGTAAAATTTCAAAATTCCCAGGAAGACTGCTTAAGAGCTGGCCAAATTCTTTTCTTACATGAAAGCTTCTCTGGAGCCTTTGAAAACCTATAATAATAATAATAGATGTTTGCTGTTAATTTGATGTTTTTACAAGTTGTTAGTTGTCTGATCAGCAATTAATTATCTGTAGGATGAGCTGGTTGCTGCAAAAGACATTCTAGAAAAGCCGGTTTTATCCCCGGTAGTAAAAAAGATGCTGAGACTCTAGAAAGAGTACAGAGAAGAGCAACAAAGATAATTAGGGGACTGGAGGCTAAAACATATAAGGAACGGTTGCTGGAATTGGGTATGTCTAGTTTAACGAAGAGAAGGACGAGGGGGGACATGATAGCAGTCTTCCAATATCTCAGGGGCTGCCACAAAGAAGAGGGAGTCAAGCTATTCTCCAAGGCGTCTGAAAGCAGGACGAGAAGCAACGGATGGAAACTGATCAAGGAGAGAAGCAACTTAGAACTAAGGAGAAACTTCCTGACAGTTAGAACAATTAACCAGTGGAACAACCTGCCTCCAGAAGCGGTGAATGCTCCAACACTGGAAGTTTTTAAGAAGAGACTGGACAGCCATTTGTCTGAAATGGTGTAGGGTTCCTGCCTGAGCAG
>NW_015395136.1:23614-29231 GCF_001527695.2 Protobothrops mucrosquamatus | reverse complement strand
GAGGCAAAATCTGCAGGGTTAGCATTTGGCTGCAACGTTAAAGCAATCAATTTAGCTCAGCCTTCCTCAAACCTGGCCAGTTTAAGGCCTGTGGACTTCAAATTCCAGAATTCCCCTGGGAAGCATGAAGACAGGAGGAATTCAACTCCCAGAATTCCTCAGCCAAGCATAGTTGAAGATGGGTGGACTTCCACTCCCAGAATTCCCCAGCCAGCATAGTTGAAGATGGGTGGACTTCCACTCCCACAATTCTCCAACCAGCATGCTTTCAGATTGGTGGATTTCCATTCCCAGAATTCTCCAGGCAGAATAGTTTAAGATGGGTGGACTTCAACCCCCAGAATTCCTCAGCGAGCATTCTTTAACATATATGGATTTCAACTCCCAGAATTCCCCAGCCAGTATGCTTTCAAATGGGTGGACTTCAACTCCCAGATTTGAGAGCAGGCAACAGAATTTCATTTTTAAACGTAGGCAAGTGTGCTCACAGTAAAAAATGACAATAAAGGTTATCTTATCTAGCTTCCAGAATTCCCCAGCCAGCATGCTTTCAGATGGGTAAACTTCAGCCCAAAAATTCAGCATGCTGACTTGCCAAGTTTAAAAAAAAACAAAAAAACATCTGGCTGATTCAAGCACTGCCCTAGTTTAACCCGAGTATATGGCTTAATCCATTTTTATTATTGTTTATATTGACATTTATATGTGCGCAGGGCAGTTTAAGCAATGAGTAACACAGCGGTTGGGCAACATTAGATCTGCCACCACCATTTTTTTTTACAGTAGTTTGCGAGTTAAAAGAGTTTGCAGGATGTTTTATGGACTTTCCTGCTCATCGGATATCGAAACAGCGCTGGGCTCTTCGGCTATTCTGAAAAATAAATGTAGAAACAGGCCTGGTTTGTGCTTGGAAGGAAGGAATACATGGATTGGGAACTGGGCAGAGTGGGTTATAAGACGGGCAGCTGTATAAATATTATAAATAAATCAATTTCAGGAGTGAAGGCTAGGCTGGAAGACTCCAGAGATATCCAAAGGTATAATAGGAAAACCTTTTTTGCCCTGCTGCAGGTCAGCAGGAGTTAAACCTGAATCAGATAAGACGGTAACGGTGCTTTGGAAACAGAGCGTCCTATGGGCCAATGTCAAATTCTATAAAGCGGCATTTCTCAACCTTGGCAACTTTAAGATGCACGGACTTCAGCCTGCTTTCAGGTGGGTGGACTTCAGCTCCCAGAATTCCCCAGCCAGCCTGCTTTCAGGTGGGTGGACTTCAGCTCCCAGAATTCCCCAGCCAGCCTGCTTTCAGGTGGGTGGACTTCAGCTCCCAGAATTCCCCAGCCAGCATGCTTTAAGATGGGTGGACTTAAGGCTTAAGATACAGAAGGATCTGGACAGACTTGAACACTGGGCACTATCTAACAGAATGAAATTCAATGGTGAAAAAAGCAAGGTTCTACATTTAGGCAAGAAAAACCAAATGCACAGGTATAGTATAGGGGGTACCTTGCTCAATAGTAGTAACTGTGAGAGGGACCTCGGAGTCCTAGTGGACAATCACTTAAATAGGAGCCAGCAGTGTGCTGCAGCTGCCAAAAAAGCCAACACAGTGCTGGGCTGCATTAACAGAGGGATAGAATCAAGATCACGTGAAGTGTTAATACCACTTTACAAGGCCTTGGTAAGGCCACACTTGGAAGACTGCATCCAGTTTTGGTCACCACGATGTGAAAAAGATGTTGAGACTCTAGAAAGAGTACAGAGAAGAGCAACAAAGATGATTAGGGGACTGGAGGCTAAAGCATATAAGGAAAGGCTGCTGGAATTGGGTCTGTCTAGTTTAATGAAGAGAAGGATGAGGAGGGACAGGATAGCAATGTTCCAGTATCTCAGGGGTTGCCCCAAAGAAGAGGGAGTCAAGCTATTCTCCAAAGCGCCTGAAGGCAGGACACGAAGCAACGGATGGAAACTCATCAAGGAGAGAAGCAACCTAGAACTAAGGAGAAACTTCTTGACAGTTAGAACAATTAACCAGTGGAACAACCTGCCTCCAGAAGCGGTGAATGCTCCAACACTGGAAGTTTTTAAGAAGAGACTGGACAGCCATTTGTCCAAAATGGTATAGGGTTTCCTGCCTGAGCAGGGGGTTGGACTAGATGATCTCCAAGGTCCCTCCCAACTTTTTATTATTATTATTATTATTATTATTATTATTATTATTATTATTATTATTATTATTATTATTATTACTACTACTACTACTACCACTACTACTACTACTACTACAACTACTACTACTACTTCTACTTCCAGAATTCCCCAGCCAGCCTGCTTTAAGATGGGTAGACTTCAGCTCCCAGAATTCCCCAGCCAGCATGCTTTCAAGTGGGTGGACCAACTTCCACAGTTCCCCAGCCAGCCTGCTCTAAGATGGGTGGACTTCAGCTCCCACAATTCCCTAGCCAGCCTGCTTTAAGACAGATGCTGCATAATCATGCTGGCTGAAGGATTCTGGGAGTCGAAGTCCACACTCCTTCAAGTTGTCATAGCTAAGAAACACGGACCTACAGGGTTGGCCAATGTTGGTCCTAATCCAGGATCTGGGGAAGGGGACAAAAAGGAGAAAAATCTATATTTCCATTATTACTGGATAAGATGTGGAATTTTTCCAATAGCCTTGGTGTCCTCCAGGACTCCGTATCCAGCCAGAAAAGATAGGAATCCCCAAATCCTCGGATGTTTTTACCTTAAAGCTGCAGTTCAAACCCATCTGCTGGTTAAGTTGGACAAGATGTCAGCTACACCTAAGCCAGGGGTAGGCAACCTTGGCTCTTTTATGACTGGTGGACTTCAACTCCCAGAATTCCTGAGCCAGCCATGCTGAGGAGAAATGGAGAGGTTTCCATGCTGAGCCATGCTGGCTCAGGAATTCTGGGAGTTGAAGTCCATAAGTCATAAAAGAGCCAAGGTTGCCTACCCCTGGTCTGGATCCAAGCCTGCAGTTTCATCAAAATGGCTGACTGAGGAATTCTGGGAGTTGAAGTCCACCAGTCATAAAAGAGCCAAGGTTGCCTACTCCTGACCTAAGCATTCGGGGACAACATTATGACTGTCTCCTCTGCGCCAAACGTTTAAGAAACACAAAAATGATTTGTCCCCAGTTTCTCTCTCTCTCGTCCTGGACGTAACCCACCCGACTGTAATTTGGCAAAGAGCAGAAAACCAGAGAAACACTACAGCTTTTACAGCAGCCGAGAGCCAGCAAGAGATTAAGAATGGTGCATAGATAAAAAAGGTAATTAAGCTAAAATGTGTAGCAGTGGGAGATGGCTGAACCTTTTGCAAATGGGCAAAAGCATCTTAGCAGAGAAGGAAAAAAAGAACTGGAAATCCTTTCAAAAAGGAAGGAGAGACTATAGAAAGGACAGAGTGATTTAAAAAAAAAATTGAGGAGGTGCCTGCTTGGACCTATACAGATAGTCCTCAACTTACGACCACAATTGATCTTGAAATTTCTGTTGTTAACCGAGATATTTTGCCCCATTTTACAACCTTTCTTTCCTCTGTTGTTAAGTGAATCCCTGCAGTTGTATAACAACAACAACAACAACAACAATAATAGCGGCCTTACTAGGAATTGCTTCCATCCTGCGACGAGATCTGTAATACCATCAAACATCCACATCTGCCTATCCCAGGTCCTTGGGAAGGACTCGATAGGTAGACAAAAATGCCAAATCCAGTCTGAACATCTGGCTGACTGTGCGATGATGATGATTATTATTAATAATAATAATAATAATAATAATAATAATAATAAGTAGTAGTAGTTGGAAGGGACCTTGGAGGTCATCTAGTCCAACCCCCTGCTCAGGCAGGAAACCCTAGACCATTTCAGACAAATGGCTGTCCAGTCTCTTCTTAAAAACTTCCAGTGTTGGAGCATTCACAGCTCCTGGAAGCAGGTTGTTCCACTGGTTAATTGTTCTAACTGTCAGGAAGTTTCTCCTTAGTTCTAGGTTGCTTCTCTCTCTTTGGTTAGTTTCCATCTGTTGCTTCTTGTCCTGCCTTCAGGCGCTTTGGAGAATAGCTTGACCCCCCATTTTCTTTGTGGCAGCCCCTGAGATACTGGAAGACTGCTATCATGTCCCCCCTTGCCCTTTTCTTCATTAGACTAGACTTAGCCAATTCCAGCAACCGTTCCTTGTATGTTTTAGCCTCCAGTCCCCTGATCATCTTTGTTGCTCTTCTCTGCACTCTTTCTAGGGGTAGGCAACTTTGGCTCTTTTATGACTCGTGGACTTCAACTCCCAGAATTCCTGAGCCAGCCATGCTGAGGGGAAAGGGAGAGATTTCCAAGCTGAGCCATGCTGGCTCAGGAATTCTGGGAGTTGAAGTCCACGAGTCATAAAAGAGCCAAGGTTGCCTACCCCTGTTCTAGAGTCTCAACATCTTTTTCAGATTGTGGTGACCAAAACTGGATGCCGTATTCCAAGTGTGGCCTTACCGAGGCCTTGTAAAGTGGTATTAATACTTCATGTGATCTTGATTCTATCCCTCTGTTAATGCAGCCCAGCACTGTGTTGGCCTTTTTGACAGCTGCAGCACACGGCTGGCTCCTGTTTAAGTGATTGTCCACTAGAACTCCGAGATCCCTCTCACAGTTACTTTAGTTAAGTTAATAACACAATTGTCAAGTGAATCTGGCTTCCCCCCATTGACTTTGCTTGTCAGAAGATCGTAAAAGGGGATCACGTGACCCCAAGACACTGCAGTGGTCATAAATGTGTGTCAGTTGGCAACCATCGGAATATAAATCACGTGACCAAGGGGAGGCTGCAACGGTCCTAAGCGTTCATAAGACTTTTTTTTCAATGCTGTTGTAACTTCAAACGGTGACTAAACGCACTATTGTCAGTCAAGGACAACCTGTAGTTACAGCTTTTTAAAAACACAGTAAATTGCCATGCTTTATTTTATTTTTTATTTTGGAGTCTCTGATCAAGGTATCTTTTCCATCACAGCAGAATTTTAATTTGATATATCCCTCTTCCTTAACCTGATGCTCGGCGTAATTTGCAAAAGGGGACCTCAGCCATTGCAGAAATTCCCAGCCAAACTGGCCCCAAAAAACCCCTGATTAGGGGGTTAGACCAGCTAACTTCTTGCTTTTTTGCAGAATAAAAAAGAACGGCTGGTAAAAAGACAATTGTATTTTTTTTTTACTGTGAATCCGATGCACGTGCTCATTTTATAGTTTCTGCTTCATTGCCTCTTTTCTTTCTTTTTCCTCCAAAGTGTTCTATGTCTCCTGCTGACAAGAATTCGGTGATCAGGAGAACTTGTGATTATCTACCATTAAATCAATGTTGACTCTCAGCAGGCTTATAAAGTGATAATAATAACAGAGCAACAATAGTGTTTTTTTTTAAGTAATCGAGTGAGCATTTCTTTCCTTCACTAAAAGGGTCTGGTTACAGATAGGCCTCTTCATTTCTTGGTGAGAACAAGTGGGGGAGAAAAGATTTTATTTCGGGCCTGGGTTTAAAATATCCACCCACACCCCCCCATCTAGGGAATTTCATAAAAGGGAGGCTTGTAATGCAGCAGCTGAAAT
>NW_015395136.1:12250-14537 GCF_001527695.2 Protobothrops mucrosquamatus | reverse complement strand
GCTCAGAGAGCACCAAGGACCCCACAGTCCTCCTCCTCCTCCTCCTCTCCACAAACCCCACTCCCTGCTAGCACTGATGACGTTACCTAGTTGGGTCATGAAATGTCTGCAAGAAAACAAACAAGCTCAGAGAGCCCGAAGGACCCCAGTCTTCTTCCTCTTCTTCTTCCTCTCCTCCCCCTACTCTTCTTCCCCTTCCTCCTCACCCCCCTCCCTTCTACCACTGATGACGTTACCTAGTTGGGTCGTGCAACGTCTGCAAGAAAACCACCAAGCTCAGACAGCACCAAGGACACTACACACAGACACTTTGTTTTGTTAACCATGGTCCAAAAAAAGGCCTGGCACCTTAAGCTGAAGACACACCCATGCTCAGAGGTAGGGACACATTTCTTACAAGCCTGAACTGAGAAGAAACACATTACTATTCTAAACTGTGAACAGATTAACTTACTGCCGAGAAATTTGACAGCTCTGTGGAAGTGGGAGGGGGGGGGGAGAGGAAAGGCCTATAATTAGGTGGGTTAACATTCCCAAAACATTCTCAGGAGCAGAAGTGGAGAAATGCATGAGTTGCCTCTATCCTTTTAGCCATTTGGACGGCTGGGAAAATCTCTCTCCTTCCCACCAAGTGCTGGCCTAGGCCACAATGTGGAGATTGGATGGGATGTTAAGTCTTCACAGCAGGAAGTGTGATGTTCCTTTCCAAAGGTGAGACGGTTGTTCATTGCTGTTTTGTTGCAAGTGTAAGACAAGCAAGGGACTAATTCCTATTTTTAATTTGTGTGTGTGTGTGTGTGTGTGTTAGAGAGCAACCATGCCCATCTGGAGGAGGGATCAAGCAGGAACGGGCCTGGAAGCACTATTACGTCAGGGGTCTTCAAAGTTGGCCACTTGAAGACGTGTGGACTTCAACTCCCAGAATTCCTCAGCCTGGCTTCAAGTGGCCAACTTTGAAGACCCCTGCACTACGTAAACCTCAGGAGGTTAGATCACACACTTGCCCAAATGCCTTTGAGTCTTATATCTGGTCTTTCCCAGGCAAAAAGCTGCCAGGCTGGGGAAGATTCCTGTATTATAGCCAGAAAACAATAAAGTAGTAGCTAGTTTGAACTCTAGTTTAATGAAGAGAAGGACGAGGGGAGACATGATAGCCGTGTTCCAGTATCTCAGGGGCTGCCACAAAGAAGAAGGAGTCAAGCTATTTTCCAAGGCGCCTGAAGGCAGGACAAGAAGCAACAAATGGAAACTAATCAAGGAGAGAAGCAACCTAGAACTAAGGAGAAACTTCCTGGCAATGAGAACAATTAAACAGTGGAACAACCTGCCTCCAGAAGCGGTGAATGCTCCAACACTGGAAGTTTTTAAGAAGAGACTGGACAGCCATTTGTCCGAAATGGTATAGGGTTTCCTGCCTGAGCAGGGGGTTGGACTAGATGACCTCCAAGGTCCCTTCCAACTTTATTATTATTATTATTAATTATTAATTTATTATTATTATTATTATTATTATTATTATTATTATTATTATTATTATTATTATTATTATTATTATTATTATATTGGGCTGTCTGTCTGCACCATCTTATAGCTATTCTTATAGCTTTTGGAATACTGCTCAGACTTACATCTATGAGGAAAATAGCCGGTTTTTAAATAGGATACGCAGGTATCCTATTTAACCACAGTTGAGCCCAAAGTTTCTGTTACTAAGTGAGACAGTTGTTAAGTGAGTTTTGCCCCCATTTTATGACCTTTTTAGCCCCGGTTTTTAAGTGAATCACTGCAGTTGTTTAGTAACACGGGTTATTAAGTGAATCTGGCTTCTCCATTGACTTTTGCTTGTCAGAAGGTCGCAAAAGGGGATCACATGACACACACACACCCCGACAATGCAACTGTCATAAGTACATGCCAGTTGCCAAGCATCTGAATTTCAATCATGTGACCGTGGGGAATGCTGCAACGGTCATTAAATGTGAAAAATGGTCATAAGTCACTTTTTCAGTGCTGTTATAATTTCAAACGGTCACTAAACAACTAAGAACTAAGGAGGAATTTCCAGACAGTGAGAACAATTAACCAGTAGAACAACCTGCCTCCAGAAGCTGTGAATGCTCCAACACTGGAAGTTTTTAAGAAGAGACTGGACAGCCATTTGTCTGAAATGGTGTAGGGTTTCCTGCCTGAGCAGGGGGTTGGACTAGATGATCTCCAAGGTCCCTTCCGAGGATAAAATCATGTAAGATCTATAAATTTTTAAAAGGCACCAGGGAAAAGAAGCTGG
>NW_015395136.1:6724-9773 GCF_001527695.2 Protobothrops mucrosquamatus | reverse complement strand
CTCCAAGGTCCCATCCAGCTCTATTCTGATTGATTGAAATGATATACGGTCTCCTGCTTGAGCGGGGGGGGGGGGGGCTGGACTAGAAGACCTCCAAGGTCCCATCCAGCTCTGTTACTCTAATTGGCAAAATCAGCTTCCCCTCATGCACTTGGCAGTAAGCAAGGAAAGCATCCTTTGATCAGACTTGGAACCAACCAACCAGCCAGCCAGCCAGTTCTCCCCCCCTCCTCCAGCCCAAGAAACTAAATCAGAGCCCAAGCAAGGGAGAGGAGGGAGGAAGAATAAGAATAATAAAAGAGAACCTCCAAAGCCAGGCGCAGTCAAGACACCTCCACACTTCTCAAGAGCGGAGATTGGGAGAGAGAGAGAGAGAGGCTGGACACTCGGAGGGGGGCTCCGATCCAAACGCAGAGGGGATGGCGAGGCAAACGGGGCGAGTCCGGAGTAAGCCGATGGCCTCCGCTCCGGAGTAGAGGAAGGAGGGAGGAAGGGAGGGAGGGGACGGCCGGTCGGAAAGCAGGAAGCCGAGCCGAAAGACGCTGCTACTGCAGCCGCCGTCGCCGTCGCGCTCCCTCGGGCGGCGGGCAAGCTCGGCAGGGGAAGTCAGCCAGCCAGCCAGCCAGGACGCCGCGCCGGCCAGCCCGCCCGGCCAGCCGGGGAACAGCGCGCTCGGACAGGGCCGTCACGTCGCCTGCTTGCCTGCCTGCCTGCTTGCTTCTCCGGCAGGGCGCTCCGCCGGGCATCGCTCCAGCCCCGGCCGCTGCAGGGGAGCCCCCCGGGCCAAGCGCCGGAGGAGGGTCCCCCCGCCTCGCCCACGCTGGCTGGCTGCCAGCCAGCCGGGTGGGCGAGCGCCCCGAACGCTTCCAAGCGCTGCCCACGCTCGCTCCCCGGCCCTCCCGAGCCCCCGACTCCGATCCTCTTCCCCCTTCCCATCCCCGCGCCGGACTCACCTGCCCGGCGCGGGACCGTCTCCAGCCGTCCGCGGAAGGTCGACGGCGGACGGTGCCCGGGAGAGCGCCAGCCTCCTCCAGCTCCGCAGCTGCCTCCGCTCTCCCCGACTCCGACTCCCACTCCCACTCCTCCTCCTCCAAAGCACCCCTGCTTTCTCTGGCCCCTCCCCGGGACTCCCTACCCTTTTATAGGAGGCGGGGAGGGCCCGCCTTCTCCCCCCCACCCCACGCTCGGCCGTGATGGCCAGGTGAGCGGGCCAATCGGCGCGCCCGGGCCCCTAGCAACACCCAGCGGGTTGGCGCCGGGCGGCGGCTGCCTCTTGAGCGAGGGGCCAATGGGAGAGGGGGAGAGGGGGGCGGGAGGCAGGGCCCTCCACCCCCCCCCTTAGTGGGCAGCTGGGAGCGCAGACAACAGCTGGGCGGCCGGGCAGCCAATGGGAAGCGCGGAGGCCTCGCCAGCATGGGAGCCGGGCGGGAGGATAACAAACGGAGCGCGGGGCGCCTTAAAGCGGCCCCGCGATTCCCCCCCCCCCCCACAGGGGCGGCTTTTCCCCCTAGAAGGGCCGCTGCTCTGGTCGCCTTGGCCAGAGAGGCTGGCGCTCTGTGGGGGATGCCTGCGCCACCCGCTCCAAGGATCTTTACAACCCCCCCCCCCTCTAAACAAAACAAAACAAAACAAAAAGACAGGCAAGGTGCGCTGCGTTCCCACGACCGCGCTTTGCACGCGATACCAGGCTGGGGGGGGGGTCGATGCGTCGTCAGAATGGACCTTTCCGAAATAGTAGAGGTTCTCCTGCTGGGGGGAGGGGTTGGGCTAGAAGACCTCCAAGGTCCCTTCCAGATTCTATTCTATTCTATTCTATTCCGTTCTTTCATTATTCTATTCTATTCCTTATTTCTATTCTAATTCTATTCTTTTCTATTCTATTCTATTCTATTCCGTTCTTTCATTATTCTATTTTATTCTATTCTATTCTATTCTATTCTATTCTATTCTATTCTATTCTATTCTATTCTATTCCGTTCTTTCATTATTCTATTCTATTCTATTCTATTCTATTCTATTCTATTCTATTCTATTCCGTTCTTTCATTATTCTATTCTATTCTATTCTATTCTATTCTATTCTATTCTATTCCGTTCTTTCATTATTCTATTCTATTCTATTCTATTCTATTCCGTTATTTCATTATTCTATTCTATTCTATTCTATTCTATTCTATTCTATTCTATTCTATTCTATTCTATTCTATTCTTCTTCCTTATTCTATTGCAGGGCTTTTCAACCAGTGGTACGGGTACCACCTGTGGTACATTGGCACCTGGCAGGTGGTACACGACCATCCTAGAAAAGTGGTAGTGGGGGAGGGGAATGAGCTGAACTGGTGGCAGCACCGCACAAGCCTGAGCGAGAGGCGGCTGGAGCTGCAGGGCTGCCAGGGCTCAGCGGAAGCACCAGGATCAGTGCCGCTTTCCAGCTGATCAGTGCTTCTTCGGGGCTGTCAGGGCTCAGTGGAAGCACCAGGATCAGCGCCAGGCTCCAGCTGGAGCTCAGCGCTGATCCTGGTGCTTCTGCTGAGCCGAGAAGAAGCGCCGATCAGCTGGAATGTTGCAGCATCTCCAGAGTCTTGTGATTTACATTCAGATGCTTGGCAACTGATTCATATTTATGATGGTCACAGTGTCCCAGGGTCATGTGAAGTGACCAAAACCTGCTGCAACCACCCAGCAGATGGCTGGAATAAAAACCAAACACCCCCCATCCCACCGCCACTGCCAATCCCCAACAGAAATGCTCACAACAATGAAAACCTCGGACAGGAGGAAGAGCGCGGCCGGGCGGGCAGAGACGTTGTGTTGCTCAGCTGTGGCTTGCGGGGCACTTTTTCCAGTGCCATTGTAACTTCAAACAGTCATTAAGCGAACTGTTGTAAATCGAGGACTACCTGTACTTTATCACTTTTTTCTGGGGTTTTGTTTTTTTTTTGGTCATCAGGTTTTTGACACCTTGCTAGGCGACTGGTGGTACTCGGATATTGCCATATCCTAAAAGTGGTACAATGGGTGAAAAGGTTGAAAAGCCCTGCTTTAGGGAA
>NW_015395136.1:0-5189 GCF_001527695.2 Protobothrops mucrosquamatus | reverse complement strand
AGCCCAGAAACTTCCTTTTGCCTCCAACTACATTAGCATCCCGGTCTCCTTTCAGTTTTAACCCAGCCACATCAGCAGCACCAGAGAGCTGTGCGCTGATAGTCCTCGACTTACGACGACAACTGAGCCCGTCATTTAAGAAAGGCTGTTGAGGTTTGTCCCATCTTTTTTTGGCCACAGATATTAAACAAATCATATGGTCATTAAGCAAATCTGGTTAATTCACTGTCAATAATGTTGTGAGCCGCCCTGAGTCCTTCGGGAGAAGGGCGGGATACAAATTGGAATAAATCAAATCAAATCAAATCAATCAATCAGGATAGAGCTGGAAGGGACCTTGGAGGTCTTCTAGTCCAACCCCCCCTGTTCAAGCAGGAGACCCTATACCCGTGGTGCCGAACCTATGGCACGGGTGCCAGAGGCGGCACTCAGAGTCCTCTCTGTGGGCACGTGCGTTGTCACCCCAGTCCTAGGCCTTCAGCTGGCTTTTATAAAACCTTTTTGCTTTAGGCCTCCGCCGCCGTGTACAAAAAAAAAAAAGGTCCAATCAATCAATCAAGTTTCCATCCGTTGCTTCTTGTCCTGCCCTCAGGCGCTTTGGAGAATAGCTTGACTCCCTTTTCTTTGGGGCAGCCCCTGAGATATTGGAACACTGCTATCCTGTCCCCCCTCGTCCTTCTCTTCATTAAACTAGACATACCCAATTCCAGCATCCATTCCTTATATGGTTTAGCCTCCAGTCCCCTAATCATCTTTGTTGTTCTTCTCTGCACTCTTTCTAGAGTCTCAACATCTTTTTTACATCGTGGTGACCAAAACTGGACGCAGTATCTAAGTTTTATCTTAGTTCTATCTTAGTTCTATTTCTGAAAGGATAATCTACCAAGCCACAGGGTGTCTAGTTAATATTATTTATAGTACTATTGGTTAAAGTAGTATTTATCAAATTATTTTCCTGTAATAAAGATTTGGGATCATTGAAGAATCTAAAATTTCGTGAAGGGGTCAACAAGCAGAAGACTTTGGGGACCCCTGATCTAGTCCAATCTACGAAGGTCAGTTGGTTGATTTGACACCAAACACTGGGCCATCAACTCGAGTTTACAAACCAAACTAAGCCAAACTGGTTATGCCTTTTGGGCGTCATGTGAACCAGGCCTTGTGTTGTTCTCAAGGTCTCCAGCCATTCACCCACTCGCTCAACCTGCTTCTTCCAACAACCTCAGGAAGAGAGCTTGTTGAGAAGAGGGGATGGCCTAAGAGCAAGGAACATCACCTGGAAAGACCTGCCTGTGCTTAGCCAGGAATGTCTGCCTTTTGCAAAGAGTGCTGAATCAGGGGTAGAAACGGAGGCAAGCAGCACAATCTGAACTCTGAACTTCTAGGAACTGAGCTGCAGTGAGTAGAATATACGTGATGGGAGCAAAACTGAAAAGGAATTTNAATAATAATAATAATAATAATAATAATAATAATAATAATAATAATAATAATAATAATAATAATAATAATAATAATAATAATAATAATAATAATAATAATAATAAAGTTGGAAGGGACCTTGGAGATCATCTAGTCCAACCCCCTGCTCAGGCAGGAAACCCTATACCATTTCAGACAAATGGCTGTCCAGTCTCTTCTTTAAAACCTCCAATATTGGAGCATTCACCGCTTCTGGAGGCAGGTTGTTCCACTGGTTAATTGTTCTGTCAGGAAGTTTCTCCTTAGTTCTAGGTTGCTTCTCTCCTTGATTAGTTTCCACCCGTTGCTTCTTGTCCTGCCTTCAGGCGCCTGGGAAAATAGCTTGACTCCCTCTTCTTTGGGGCAGCCCCTGAGATATTGGAATACTGCTATCCTGTCCCCCCTCGTTCTTCTCTTCATTAAACTAGACATACCCAATTCCAGCAGCCTTTCCTTATATGCTTTGGCCTCCAGTCCCCTAACCATCTTTGTTGCTCTTCTCTGTACTCTTTCTAGAGTCTCAACATCTTTTTTATATCGTGGTGACCAAAACTGGATGCAGTATTCCAAGTGTGGCCTTACCAAGGCATTGTAAAGTGGTATTAACACTTCAGGTGATCTTGATTCTATCCCTCTGTTAATGCAGCCTAGCACTGTGCTGGCCTTTTTGGCAGCTGCAGCACACGGCTGGTTCATGTTTAAATGATTGTCCACTAGGACTCAGAGGTCCCTCTCACAGTTACTACTATTGAGCAAGGTACCCCCTATACTATACCTGTACATTTGGGTTTTCTTGCCTAAATATAGAACCTTGTTTTTTTCATCATTGAATTTCATTTTGTTAGATAGCGCCCAGTGTTCAAGTCTGTCCAGATATTGATGTTAAACTGATTGGCCTGTAGTTTCCTGAGTCCGTTTCCCCCCCTTTCTTGAAGATGGGAACCACATCAGTCCTTTTCCAATCCTCAGGTACTTCCATGGTGCTCCAGGATTTGTGAAAGATGTGGTGCAACGGTTCTAAGATAACATCTGCTAGCTTTTTCAGAACTCTGGGATGTAATGTTGGGTCCCGGTGATTTATACTCATCAAGGTTGGATAGGTGTTCTCTTACCATTTTCTTGCTCATTTTAATTTTTGTTTCTAGTTTGTCTTTTGCAGTGGTTTTTTTTTGTATGTTGGGCTATAGTTTCTTTTTGTGTGAAGACTGATGCAAGGTATGACTTAAGCAGCTCTGCTTTCTCCCTGTTGCCTGTTATTTCCTTGCCATCTTCTCTCTTTAGTGGACCTACAGTTTCCTTGAGAAACTATTGCGCACATTGATTTATCACAAGAAATGGAAGGAATCTCAGAGATCATCTAGGCCAGTGGTGGCGAACCTATGGCGCGGCTGCCAGAGGCGGCACTCAGAGCCCTCTCTGTGGGCACGTGCACCGTTGCCCCAGTCCTAGGCCTCCAGCTGGGTTTTATAAAACCTTTTCGCTTTAGGCTTCCACCGCCGTGTGCAAAAAAAAAAAAAAAGGTTCAATCAATCAGGCAATTTCAACTTTTTGCAGGAAAAAAAAGATCTTGCAAAGTTGGAATTGATTGATTGAACTTTTTAGTCCCACCCAGTCTGCCGTTACCACAACAGCCACGTCCACCCAATGGGCCACACCCACCCAGCACCCGATGATACATAAGTGGGTTTTGGGTTGCAGTTTGGGCACTCGGTCTCTAAAAGGTTCGCCCTCACTGATCTAGGCCAACCCCCTCCTCAGTGCAGGATCTGCTAAAACCATGTCGGTTTACATCAATTTTTTTTTCAAACTTGGCAACTTTGAGGTGTGTGGACTTCAACTCCCAGAATTCCCCAGCCAGCGTTCTAATAATAATAATGATGATGATGATGATGATGATGATAAAGTTGGAAGGGACCTCGGAGGTCATCTAGTCCAACCTCCTGCTCAGGCAGGAAACCATATACCATTTTGGACAAATGGCTGTCCAGTCTCTTCTTAAGAACTTCCAGTGTTGGAGCATTCACCGCTTCTGGAGGCAGGTTGTTCCACTGGTTAATTGTTCTCTCTGTCAGGAAGTTTCTCCTTAGTTCTAGGTTGCTTCTCTCCTTGATTATTTTCCATCCGTTGCTTCTTGTCCTGCCTTCAGGCGCTTTGGAGAATAGCTTGACTCCCTCTTCTTTGGGGCAGCCCCTAAGATACTAGAAGACTGCTATCATGTCTCCCCTCGTCCTTCTCTTCGTTAAACTAGACATACCCCCCAAAAAATTGATGTAAACCGATATGGGTCCTGTCCAGATGTACTGGACAGATAAGAATTGAAATTTAGCACATCTGGAAGTCACCAGGGTGCAGAAACCCCAAAGGATTGTGCCAGAACAAGTCGTGCAAGCACAGAAATGCAAAAAAAAAAAAGAGCAAGTTCTTTGTAGCCTGAGCGCTCTCTTATGTTACCATAAACCCTCTGACATTTGCCAGAGGGAAAATAGCTTTGTGGTTTGTATTAAGATACAATCTGGTTTTGAAAAAACACCAGCCATCTCCTCGGAGGAGCACAGAGGTAAAATGCTGACTTTGAAGCGAAGAGCTTCTGAAGCAGATAATTGCAGTGGAAACAAACAAAAAAAAAAAAACCCAGAAAAGTTCATAATTGAAGGCAGCAAGGAAGGCAGGCAGGTAAAAATGTCCTTGCACATCCTGACCATTCTGGTCGTTTTTAGATTTTTTTAGAATTTTTGGAAGCAGCAATGCAGCAGTTTCTGTCCTGAAAACTGTAGCCTTGTGATGCTTGTTTACGTCTAAACCTCATTTAAGTTTGGGCCCTTCCGTTTCCAAGTCAAAAGCGGCTGTGTTGGTAGGCGGGCTTCACCGACAGATAACCTTGAGTCGGGCACAGAAATATCATAGTCAGGAAACACAAACTTTTTTTAAAAAACAGCTTGTGGCTAGCGTATATTTCACCTCCGGTACATACATCGGAGTTTACCCACTGAATTTGACGGGGAGACCAATGTTTGCTAACTTGGCTGTTCACCGCAGGGAGAAATATAGCACAGGGTGGCTTGAAAAAGAATCGCTCTGTTTAATTTTATTTGCCCCTTTGGTGGACCGCTCAGTTGCTGAAAGTTAAGACTGCAAATGTATCCAAATTACACAGAACCCAGAATAAAGGTTTTGTCTGGGTTGCTTCTTTAGGTTCCAGAATAGAATCGTGGAGAAACAGAATGACAGGGATTGAGATACATATATTGGGGGGATGAACTTCCAAGGTTGTCAGTGAAAGGATGCGGGAATATGAATACTGCGTGTTGTATTCAGGGTTTTTTCAAACTGTGAAAGCTGGATGGGATTCAGAATAGCAGAGCTGGAAGGGGCCTTGGAGGTCATCTAGTCCAACCCCCTGCTCAGGCAGAAAACCTTATATACCAGTGGTGGCGAACCTAGGGCATGCGTGCCAGAGGAGGCACTCAGAGCCCTTTCTGTGGGCACATGCGCCATCGCCTTAGACCTGCCTCCCCCTCCTCACCAGCAGCCCCCCCAGAGGAGAGTCGCCCCTGAGCGCAGCCTGCGTGGAGCAGCGTAGCCAAGGACATGGCAGCCGAGCAGCAGGGACAAGACTTCGCCCTCGCACCCGTTGTGCGCAGTTGATGCTACGGGGTGCGGGCGGAGGGTATGACTGCCATGGCGCTGCTGGGTCGCTTGGGTGATCTGCGGCGGGCCGTGGAGATGGT
>NW_015395135.1:7300-10790 GCF_001527695.2 Protobothrops mucrosquamatus | reverse complement strand
ATTATTATTAATTACATTTATATCCCGCCCTTCTCCTTACGGACTCAGGGCGGCTAACAATCAGATAAAAAACACACACATTATACACCTATTAAAATTGATTAAAAAGAAATATTTAAACTCGTCAAATTTAAAAATAAATAAAACCCCTTTAAAATCCCTTAGGCCAGTCCCGCAAGCTGGAACAACCACGTCTTGAAGCTGAGTTTTGGGTGGGCAGAACTGTGCTGGGATGAAGTTTGCAATACACAATGCAAGGAGGCAGACTAAATAATGTTCCTTTTTAGCACTGTGATTGGGAAAAACATACTGGTTTTCTAACAAGCAACTGGCTTAGATAGAGTGACAATTATATTGAATTAGAATAACAGAGTTGGAAGGGACCTTGTAGGACCTTCTATTCAAACTTGCCCTGGCAATATGTGTGCCAGTTGGATCCTTATTTTAGACCAGTGTTTCTCAACTTTAACAAATTTAAGATGTGTGGACTTCAACTCCTAGAATTCCCTAGTCAGCATGCAGTCTGTACAAATAACTGATTATAACATAAATGCCGATTGCAGAAGAAAAATAAGTATAGAGCAGCAAAAATCATTTTTACCACAATAGATAAGAACGGGTCATGCTGAATGAGACCAATCCTCTATCTAATCCAGGGTTTTATTTTCTAACATGACCCTGGGGATATTTCTGGAAAATCACTAAGGAAAGCATAAATGTTTGAGCACTTTAAATTCATTTGTACTTCAATCACTGTCTGGTTTTGCATAGCAACCAAACAGGACAGGTATGGACTTCGACGGATAGTGATGGCTGCAGAAAAAAAACATTTGCAACCAGTATGCCTTCCACTGAGGATGTGTATACTGCACAAACCAGAAAGAGGCTGTGAAAATATCTACAGAATCCACACATCCAGGACATAAACTGTTTCAACCTCTTCCTTCTGGATGTCGCTATAGGGCATTGCATGCCAAAACAATTAGACACAAAGATAGTTTTTTCCCCTATGCCATTACTCTGCTGAACACTTAATTCCCACAGCACTGTCTAATTCCTCATCTTTTCTCATCTTCTCATCTTTCCTACTATCTTCTCCTATTGGTTTCTTATGATTTATCAATTGTTCTTTGTAACTTATGATTTATGGTTGTAACTATGATTTATGACCTATTGCTTGCTGTTTATATGTACACTGTGAGCTTATATATCTGAGAAAAATTGCTTGTGTGTCTGATCTCACTTGGCCAATAAAGAATTATTCTATTCTATTCTATTCTATTCTATTCTATTCTACTCTACTCTACTCTACTCTACTCTACTCTACTCTACTCTACTCTACTCTACTCTACTCTACTCTACTCTACTCTACTCTATTCTATTCTATTCTATTCTATTCTATTCTATTCTTTCTCAGGCATTATAGATATTCAATGGAACTCTCTTTCTGAACCTGAAGATAATATTGACAATTACAGTCTCCTACTTAATGAATTAGTCCAACTCTTTTTTCCCAGCCATCCAAGTCATAACTTCTTTTGACAGCAGGTTCCACAATAACTATGTGCTATTTCTCTCTTACTTGACTGGATAACCATTAAGAAAAAATAGTGGATATGTAGCCTGAAGTCCCAGGGCTGCATAGTTTCCCCATAACCCCAAATCCTTAAAGGGTCTCCAAAGAGTTTGAGGTGTTATTATTAAAATGTAATCTTTAGTGGGACAGAAAGGCAAATATATTCAGTACAGGTAGTTCCTGACTTAGAATTGATTGCTTAACTACCGGTCAAAGCTATGACAGACCTCTCTAGAGTTACTTACAACCTAGATTCAAAGTACAATGGCTGCCCCCCCCATATATATAGCCATATGATCACATTTTGGCTGCTCAGCAACTGGGCCACATTTACAATCATTTGCAGAATCCCCTCTCCCTTTTTTGCCAGAATATGGTATTTATTTCTGTTTTCCAGAAAAAAATGCCCACTGCATAAAACAGATTTGCTTAACAACTGCTATGTTCATCTAATGAGCATGGTGATTCACTTAATGACAGCTGCAAAAAAGTTGTAAAATCAGATGCGATTAACTTAATATTCAGCAGAGTTATGACCATAATTCCAGGCTCAATTATGATCATAAATTGAAGACTATTTGTAAATGATTGGAATCATCTTATTGAGATTTTAATTTTAATTAAGAGAAAATGAAATAAAATACAAATTTCTATTTGTCCTGGTCTCACTTATTCATAAGAATGTGACTTTCCAATGTTTCATTCAAAGGCTGGCTTTCTCAACTCTTGCAAGTCTCTGAATTTCTCAACTCTTTCAAGGCTCTGATATTCAGACAAATGGGTTTCGACACTACTTTGGTGTATATCTTCATTCTTTTTATCAGAAAGTCAAGTATTTATTTAAAACAGAGGTTTTGTGACATTTCTGTCCTAGATATATTATTGGTGCATTAAGGCAGGGGTCCCCAACCCCTGGTCCATGGACCAGTACAGGGCCGTGGCATGCCAGCAACCAGTCTGCACAAACAAGCAAAGCCGCATGTACAGGATGCAGGCAGCACACAAAATCACACCCCTCCAACCTGCAGAAAAACCTCTCTCCACTGAACCGGTCCCTGGTGCCCAAAAGGTTGGGGACCTCTGCATTAAGACCATGTTTCTTAGCCTTGACCACTGTATGAACTTTAACTCCTGGAATTCCCTAACTGGCATGCTAGGAGTTGAAGTCTACACTTCTTAAAATAGTCAAAGTTAAGGAACACTGTTCTAAGGAATTCATAAAGTCCTTCTGTTTAATCAAAGCAAAAATGAAATTTACCACTATCAGTTCATCAAAAATTAAGTGAAGGGAAATCTGACAATTCTCCCTTTAAACTTCTGATAATTCTGAACAGATCCAAAAATATATCTAGTAAGAATAAGAGAGTGTGGAATAGGTGGGTAGCTTAGAGAATCTGCATGCTTCTAGACTTCTTAGCATAATTTCTCAGATGAATTATTTCCTAACTTTAATGGAGCAACATTTTTAATATTTTTTGAAAGCAAACCTGGAGATACAACAGTTTATGAATGAATGATAAGCTTCTCAGAATATTGGAAGAAAGAAGTTAAATATATCAACTTTTTATCCTTCTGGATCTCTACTCTTCTGCCAGGGCTTGCCAATTCAATTTGAAAAGTGGCTTCCCTCTAGATGTTTTAGACTTTTATTGTGCTGTGACAATAATACTTCTTTTACTGAAGAAGAATCTGTGTTAGAATTGTGTAGATAGATATATTTATTTATTTATTTATTTATTTATTTAATTTAATTTATATGCCGCCCTTCTCCCTGCGGGACTCAGGGCGGCGCACAACATATTTAAAACCAAAGCATATATACAATCCCCCCCTATAAAACCGAATTAAACCAAATTTTAAAGTTGTGTCTTCCAAATTCCTAAAAATGAACCCAGTATAAAATCCTCCCTAGGT
>NW_015395135.1:0-6352 GCF_001527695.2 Protobothrops mucrosquamatus | reverse complement strand
CGCCATAAAGCGAAGGTTGGAGACCGGGCGATAGTTAGCCAACTCATCTGGGTTCAGGGAAGGCTTCTTGAGGAGGGGCCTCACAACGGCCTCCTTAAGGGCCGCAGGGAAGACACCCTCCTGCAAGGAAGCGTTCACAATTCCCTGGAACCAGGCTCGTGTACCCTCCCGAGCTGCCAGTACCAGCCAGGAGGGACACAGATCCAACAATATCAATTGAAGACTCTATCATTGTGTTCTCTGAGGTGAAAGTTAGGGACAGTCGTTACAATTTTCTACCTCATAAGAAAGATCACATTTACCTTGTGGCTTTTTTGTGTGATTTCTTTTTTTTTTGTTTGTTTGTTTATTCTCTAGTCCCTAGAGATTGAAACACTATTCAAAGACTGCAGAACAAATAAATATGCTATGTTCTCCCAAAATGTTGAGTTTTCTTTGATGCTATCTAGCCATTTACAACTCAATGTAAACATATGTTTCCAAGTGCAGACTCTGAAAATCATATATTATTTATGGAATGCATAGATTGTATTCATAGAAATTAACAATATTTGTTAACCTAGTTTGATTGCTATAAGAATCCCTTAGTGGGGCAGGACCATTTTTTATAATGGAATCACTTCCAAGAAATTTAACAGATTATGGAACATAGATATGAGTTAAGGATGTCAAGAAGCATATAAACAAACTAATTATTTAAGAAAAGGAGAAGAAAATGATATTCTTTGAAAAGGGGAAAATCGCAATGTCAATCAAATGTCATTAATCTGTATTATTTGAATTTCAAAAAGAGTGAGGATTAAAAATAAATTGGTCTGAACTAACATAGTACTTTAATTTCAAATACCATGAACTCACCCTAGGGACACTATGATCTCCTAATGCTTTATTATACCGGGTAGGAAACTGACAGAAGCTTCTGAGCTGATAATGATCATCCAATTTGATTTACAATATTTATGCTGCAAAGAAGTGTAGAGTTCCCAGTTTAGATCACAGCCTCATTACCCTGCAGGACTGGAAGGTGACCAAGTCAAAGGATTTCTAACTCTTTGTCATGCATTTCTGTAGCAAAATACTTAGCTAATTCAAATACTGAAATCACTTTATTGAATAAAATGTACAAACCTTGCTATACTACCCTACAATTGCAGTTTTCTTGTGCTTCTTTTTTTATTTTAAAGTGCTGGGTGAATGTTCAAAATAAGACACAGGAGCCCTCTTCAGATGTCATGGTCTCAAACTAATAAATTAGAGTTTCTTCTGCTTCTGTTAAGATATTCTGGTTCTCTTTACCATAATTAGTTCTTAATATTCCTAACAAAAACAATTCCGGTTTAAATTCTATCTGTAGTTTCATCATCTTTTCCAACTCATCTATATAAACTTAATAAAATTTTGTTAAAAAAAAGATATTCTGGTTTGCCAAACTCTATTTTAACAGGAAACATTCGGTTTAAGACCTTCCTAAGAGGCTAGCTTCTTATACTTGGTTGGAGGGATGCTGTTAATCATTTCCAAATTCCAATAATAATTTAAAAGCCATGAGATTTTCACTGAGTTCAGAGCTTTAAATATCTTAGGGGATATTTTTATGGCTCTGTCATGAAATCCCTGTATACTGGGAAATATGCTGCATCATACGCTAGATTTACATTTTATCGATGTCAAATGCACCCTGAGATTCATGGAAGTTGCACAACTACTATTCTTAAATTGCTCATTACGTTTTCATATGTATATTACAAGAGAAAATACTGGCAGAGAACTTCTTTCTGGGGGAAAAACTAGATTTTAACAGGGACACATTCCTATAAATTTTCAAGAATGGCAACACAAACTATAAATTCAGGACAGTCTATTTAGGGACATAGCATAAGATATGCAAGATCAACTCTTAAATTTACCAGAACTGAACAACTTCAAGCCTTCTGATTGTCTGCTTGGATTCCAGGTACTGTTTTAACAGCTTTGGGACTCCCCGCTGAATGTGATTATTAAAATCTCACAGTAGTTTACATAATTCAAGTAGACTATTAGCCTCCTCTTTACAAACAGTTTTATTTGAAAATATGAAATATTTTATTCGGTAAAGCAGCCGTATGGAGAAGTTGCAGTTGATTCTGAAGTCAAGCTAATAACAACAATGGATCATTTGCAGTGGCAGCATTTGTTCTTTTACATGCTCCAAAGCAATTTTCCAAATCAGATTTGAAGTACTGCACAATCCTAATAGCTTAATTACCATCTGCTTAGTCAATTAGATAAGCCTTTGATCTGAGTAAAAGGGTTTTTTTATGTCCATATCATTCCTTGAAGTAATCTTATTCAAATTTAGGAGCTATATCTGGCATAGGATCCTGAGGGAAGCAGATTACTTAGACAAGATTCAGTTAGAGTTCAGGCCAGATTTCGGTAAGGAAAAACATTGAACATGTTTGTTGATGGCCTGTAACAGAACTGGGATCAGATGGTGCATCCATTCTGCTGCTCCTTGATGTCCTATTGGTGGCTTTTGACCATGATATTCTATTGTTCTGCATTAGAAAAGACATGCACACATTTCTCCTTTACAAACAGGTTTTCCTCTTTTCTTTTCCTTTATTTTTTTCTAAAAATTGGCTGCAAATGTTTATTTCTCCTAAATGGAAAAAAAGGCATCACAAATTATTTCTCACCTTTTACTCTTCATTTGTTTTGTATGTTCCTTATTCCCCCAGTCCACACACACACATATATACTTTTTGCTTTACAGAAATTATGTCTCACCTTTAACCTGCCCAGCCCTCCAGAGCTAATACAGACACCCTAAATGCTCTCCCCCAAAAAAACCCTTCTTACATTAATTGCACAGCAATCATGGAGACACACACCATGAGATGAAATGCTGAGCAGAGATTTGAGAAGCTTCATTCAGAGTTGATGGGCTATCTGTGTCCCAAGCAAAGTGCATATACAACTTCTTGTCTTTTCCTATTTTCTGTGTGGACAGTTCCAGTCAGTGATGACCAGGGGTAAGAAGTCACACTTATGACTGTCATTTATTGGAAACCTCAAAGCTCAACTCTGTCTTCCATGAAAAGCTGGGTAAGGCCATTTGTCAATTTGAAGTCAGGTATAATTAATATCCCAATAATACCTATTTATACAACTTGACAGCAGGCCAACCAAGTCATTGATCCTGGAAATTGTGCAGCCCCAGATGGGGAAGAACAGATTCAAGCTCAATACCGAGTGGCTTTATTTGCTTGACCTCTCTGATTTCAGGAATCCTCCATTTTTAATCTTTAGTGAGGTTGTACTTCCCCATGTAACTGGAGTAGAATTTAGAGTCCTTTGAACTAATAACTCCTGCTCAGACAACAAGTGGCAGTAGTGGCGGAGGAGGTCTTTGTACAGTTTCACCCAAGGCATCAGTTCTGCTAGTTCCTGAACCGTGAGATCTTGAGATTGCAGAAGTGACTCTACAAAAAGGAGTATACAATTGTTCCTATGTGAAGAGCATGTCTATTGACTGGTGATCTGGATACCCTACTCCAAACAATGCAATGAGTAGAACCAGAGCAAAGAGTAAATTGGATTTTACTTCAATTGGAGTTAATTTTTATTTTTTTTAAAAAAAATGATGATATAGCTATAGCAGTCATATTATAATTAAACATTATAATATGATAAAAACTAGTAAATGTCTCTAGCGGCACTCTTCAGGGGCTTCTAAAAGCTTTGAAGACCATATATGCTCCTGGAGTTTTGGGCTACTTAACTTTGCTACGGAACATAATTTGGAAGGGAGAGTAGAAGAGAGACATCTCTCACTCTAGTAAACTGCCACCTCCTCATAGTTTAGAGATGGAAACAAGAGTTCAAATGCTAGCCTAAGCTTTTATTGCACCAGGAGAAAAAGGGTTTATGAGGGTTTCCAGCAATTATGAGGTTAGAACCAAACCTTTAGCAAGTGGTAATGCATAGTAGGATGCATTAACAATCCTATGATGCATTAACAGAGGAATAGAATCAAGGTCACATAAAATATTAGTACCGCTTTACAAAGCCTTAGTAAGATCACACTTAGAATATTGCATTCCATCACCACATTATAAAAAAGATGTTGAGACTTTGGAAAAAGTGCAGAGAAGAGCAACAAAGATTATTAGGCACCTGGAGACCAAAATATATGATGAATGGTTGCAAGAATTGGATATGTCTAGTCTAATGAAAAGAAGGATCAGGGGAGACATGATAGAAACAACAGATGGAAACTAATCAAAGAGAGAAGTGACCTAGAACTAAGGAGAAATTTCCTAACAGTGAGAACATTTAACCTGTGGAAAAGCTGGCCTCCAGATAAAGCCTCCTTTATCACTGGAGGCTTTTAAGAAGAAACTGGACAGCCACATGTCTGAAATGGAATAGGGTCTCCTGCTTGAGAAGGGATTGGACTAGAAAACCAGTGTTGGTCCCTTCCAACTCTGATATTCTATGTTCTATGCTCAGTCCAACAGGATGATGCTGGACACTAAAAGTAATTGAAAAGTTAATCAGTTCAGAGTTATGTAACTCCAGTTTTGAATTTTGTTCCTTGATTAAGTATGGTAATAAGACATCTTCAGTGCAAATTGCTTTCCTTATTTCCATACAAAGAATTTAAAACAATAATTATGGGTTAGTTTAATCAGATGCAACCTGGATTAACAGATTATTTTAAGTCATACTGTGATTTGTTTGGTTTTTGGCTAAGGACAATTTGTGAGTATATGAGTTTTAAATGGCTTAATATTTAATGTTATACAAGCCAACAAACCACAGATAAATATAATAGATAGCCAGTAGAAATGATTTTTTATATTTGAGCCATGGTATTAAAAAGAAGCAATATGGATGAAATGTAAATCTCAATATTTCAAAACTCCTAACCACATGAGTAAAGCAATTTAGTACTAAAAGCATTGTTCAAATACCAGTGTTTGAATAAATTACAATAAAGTATTTGTATAGAAAAAAAGGAATTGTACTTTAAGGAGGTCTGCACTATATAGTATATTTACTAAATTATCCCCTCCTCATAAAACATGTCACTGATATCACAGAACCAAAACATAGAAGTTACATTTATTCCAGTGAATGCATCAATTTTTTAAAGCCAGCATGTATGACGATTAAATAAAGCATGCTTTACCAACCACACAGATATTTTCAATTTTAAACATTGCTCATTTATTAATGATTTAAGAATGTCCATTTAGAGGTGATAGATAGACAGACAGACAGACAGATAGAGATAACCTCATTTTTTTTTCATTTATTGCTGTATGATGTTCTCAGAAAATTTCCAGGATAGGGAATAATCCTTAAATGTATATAATATTTCAACACAATTGTTTTCTGAACTCTTAGGATGAAGCAAAGCACAACAATTATACAGGTCCCAGGCTCACCTTCATCTAAGGAAGCAGTCATTGAAAATAAAAATACCAATCTGAATTAGTGAGATGAGATGGATAGATAAACAATTTAATGATGATATATTTGTACACTGTTCAATCACTATAATATGCTGCCATCTTCTGGATATTCAATCAAACCTTCAACAGAGACCTGCCCAAAAGGAAACTCAATTAGTTTTTTTTTTAAGTCAGTAAAGATAACCTTGGTATGGTTTAAAAGCAATTTAGCAGGCTGATTTTAATTCTACGTATTTACAGTAAATTCAAATACTTTTTGATGAAGCAAAATTATTAAAAATATGTTTTAAGGAGAAAAGGGAAGAATGAGCAAGATGGTAGAAATGGATGCATGAAGAGATAAAATAAAGAGGAAGCAAACTGCTCCCTTTATACTTTTCACCAGAGATGATAGGTTTAAATGAAACTGTTGATCTTTATTTTTATTTTTTTTATTTATTTTTATTTAATTACATTTATATCCCGCCCTTCTCCTTGCGGACTCAGGGCGGCTAACAATTAGATAAAATACAAAAATACAATACAATATTGGGAGACTATTTCAGGCTGGTTGAAATCTAATTTATCTGAGATGTCAGGTCATTGCATTTTATAAAAGCACTTAAACCTGAGAACCTCCTTTACAGTGTATAAGTTAAAGTCTCCAACAATGACCGCAAACATTAAATGGCACATTGTTTTTTGTTGTTGTTGGAGAGTTTAGCTTAATTATAGCAATGACTTATAATTGGGCAGTGGAAGAGAACTGATGGATTTTTCCCCATCCTATCACATTTTTCCTTCCTTCCTTCCTTCCTTCCTTCCTTCCTTCCTTCCTTCCTCTCTTCCTCCCTCCCTCCCTCTTCCCTCCCTCCCTTTCCCTTCCTTCCTTCCTTCCTTCCTTCCTTCCT
>NW_015395134.1:9082-10791 GCF_001527695.2 Protobothrops mucrosquamatus | reverse complement strand
TATTTGGCCTTAAAAAAATACTTCTCCTAGTTCCACAGTGCAGAATTTTTAGGTTAGAATGTTCTGATCTGGCAACTAATACATCTTCTGTGGCTGCAGAATCAGCTCTGGATAAACGTGGCAACAGTTGAGTTTTTTCTCTCAATAATTTTTACCCTTTCCTATATAATGGTGACAGGGTCTCTGCACTAGCCTATTACCTCTTTTGCTTGCCACTAGCCAACAACCATAACGGTACTGCTCTCCCTGGCCCAAAGCTCTCACACCTGATGAGAATGGGGTGTGTACACGGGCACATGTTTGTGTATGTGCATGTGTGTGTGAGAGAATAGATGTTGGCACAGTTGTCATTTAACCAGCAAGCAAGCAAGTCAGGCGTTCTGCTGCCTCAAAATGAGCCTACTTGGAAAGCCAAGAAGCAGTGCACAGTGGAAAGGCAAACCCCCCCCCCCATTATTAATTTCAAATAATATGCAGTTTTAAAATTTAGATGCGGTCTTGAAACACTGTTCTGAATTCTGAACACATGCAAGTCATTTTCATTCTGGATCCATCTTGGAGAAGTCCTAGAATGGAGTATAAAGAATATTTATATATTTGATTTGTATGGCCACCCATCTAATCTAAGCAACTCTGGACAGCTCACAATAGATAAAAGCAATGTATAATGTGCAGAATGGACTATGTGTTACAGAAAACCTGCTTTCCTTTAAAGCAGGGGTGTCAAACTCGCAACGTTACATGACGTGTCACGACATATCATGACTTTTTGCCATTGCCAGCAATGGGGTGGATGCGGTTTCGCTATGATGCATCTGGCCCGCGGGCGGCAGTTTGACACCCCTGCTTTAAAGGAAAGTAACATGACTTTCTTTCACTTAGAAAATGTGACCATTTTCCTATTATTTCATATTTATGCAAAAAAGGTTTACACTGAATGGAACATTTTATTGCTCAACATTTTTGGCTAACTTGTATTTAGATTCCCTAAGCAATTCACTAATTCTCTGCTTGATTTTTACAACAATTAAATTAAAGGATAACTGTGTCTGTTTACCTGTGGGCTCTGTATCAGCTGCTCTGAGGATTGTTTGAAGATGAAATATATTTGCACATTGTAAGAGTCATCCACTGCAATTATTAATTTCCATTTCTGTACAGACAGGATTTACTAATATTAGTACACATTTTTCTTTTAATAGTAACATATTTACAGTGTTTCAGATTACAAAGTTTAAGCACAAGTTCATTAAATGGTATCTACTGTACAAAATTAGCCATTGGAAAATAATGACTGAAATTTTATTTTGAAAATATTTTCTGCTAAAATATTACTTTTTACCTAAGCACTGATGATGCCAACAATATAAGTTTAATATTCACAAGTCTGACCTATTCTTAAGAATAATTCGATGTGAATGCAGACCATATTATAGCTATACTATTCTTCAAAAGATAGTCTTTGTCTTAGTATTCAGTGATAAATAATGAAATTTGATGTTAGCTATCCTCATTTGATGGATGATGTTGCTCCTTGTTTGGCAAATGAATTCCATTCCAGTGACCATGTTGTTAAATGAAATGGTCACTAAGTGAACGTGTAGTGTGTGTGTATGGTGTATTTAAGTGTGTGTGTGTGTGTGTGTGTGTGTGTGTGTGTGTGAGAGAGAGAGAGAGAGAGAGAGAGAGAGAGAGAGAGAGAGAGAGAG
>NW_015395134.1:4091-6283 GCF_001527695.2 Protobothrops mucrosquamatus | reverse complement strand
AAACATCTTTTATCAGATGTGAAGGTTACAGCAACAGTTTATTAAACAGCCCTGTAACATCCAACAAAAGATTATGTTATTAGCTGGGAAAAGATAAAACACTCGGAGATAGGCTCCTGAATTTATTGAAAAAGTATTAGAATGTTGCCTTTGCGGTCAGTTCCCATAATTATATTATTCTTTTGGGCAAAGGCTAAGACACAACAACCTTCTAATCCCCTTTCTAGCTTCCCCTCTTTCAAAATTTTCTCCTCTAGTCTTCTAAGATATTGGTACTACAGTGTGTGAATATCTTTCCACAATATTCAGTGAGAGAGTGCAGAGAAGAGTAACAAAGAATAAAAAAGATTTGGAAGCTAAAACATACGATGAAAGGTTGAGATGTCTAGCTAGCCTAATGAAGAGAAGGATTAGGAGGTGATACAATAGCAGTCTTCCAATACTTGAGGGGCTTTCACAGAGGAGTCAATGTATTTTCCAAAACATCTGAGGGCAGGACAGGAAGTAAGAGATGGAATCTAATCAAGGAAAGAATCAGCCTAGAACTAAGGAGAAATTTCCTGACAATGAGAACAATTAATCAGTGGAACTGCTTGCCTCTGGAAGTTGTGGGTGCTCCATCATGGGAGTTTTCAAGAAGAGACTCAATAGCCATTTGTCCGGAATAGTATAGGTCAGGATCTTCTGTAAGGCTGTGGTCTACCCATGGATAGGGGTTGGACTAGAAGACCTCAAAAAGGTCCCTTCCAAACCCATTATTCTATGTTCTATTTTCTTTTACAGACCACCCTTATAAACAGTAAAGCTGAAACTTTATCAATAGAAATCAATAGAAGATATTTTACATTTTCATCTTTAAAATAATGCTGCTATAAAGAAAAGGCTATAAGCTCTTGGAGGTAACTCAGGTCAAGAAACAGACACCACAAGTTTAACTGGCACTATAATTTGTTGATATATTGTAGGCTGTAGAACAGAATCTTGAAAGCCTGGCTGTGTTTTCCCTTCCCTCCCTTTTATATGCTAGCAAGATAGGGCAGAGTCTGTTTGTGTTATTTTATTTTATTTTCCCAGCTTAAAACACATTTTTCTAACTGTTGCTATGTAACTGTTCCAAGGTCATCTCTGTGCCTGACTACAAAGGCGAAGGAATAATTTGGAGGATGGGCCTGTGGAAATTAGAATCCTCTTATTTTTTTAAATGTTCAAAACCGTGTCCTTTTTTCATTTCAAACATTCAGCAGTGATGGGTTTCTCTATATTCTTGCTTCACTGTTTAGAGTAATATTGTTCAAACTATCAAATCAACTTTTTTTCACAGGGTTCTTATTATGAATCTGATGACCAGTAAAACTTGTAGTTTGTGTTCATTAACTTATATGGAAGAACAGGTGTGTATCTTCTTTGCTGCTATGTATGCGAAAGAGAGAATTTAAAAAGTCTTATAAACTGTGTTTTTACTAGTTCCATACTGGTATTTCCAGTGACTTTGGATATATTTCTGTTGACTCCTAAAACCTGTATCGCATTTTATTGTGTGTATGTGTGTGTATGTATACACTATATGTGCACACATAACTATAATAGTTGAATGAAAAGTATGTCTCCAGTGGTATAAGTTGCCAACAGATGGGAGTGCTGATGGGTTGGAAGTTTTGTTCAATTGGCAGGAAGTTGCTGTGAGAAAAGTTTGTGTGGTGCTTTAAGAAATAAGACATGATTGAATTTTTGAATGCTCAAGGTGGTGATTATGTGAAGAAATAAGTATGAGTAACAATAGAGTTCATTCCAAGCATTGTTTTTCTATTCCATGTATTAAAATACTGTCATTTGCTCTCTAAATAAGAGGAATTACTTTTTCATTCATAGATTGGTAGGTGCTTTTTCTTTATATAATTTAACTTATAGAGACATAGAGCTATTTTGATGATAAGGCAAACATTACCTTCGAAAAAGAATCCTCATATGCATATTTAACACAATGTCTTCTATCTGATTTATTTATTTATTTATTTATTACTTTAATTTATACCCCGCCCTTCTCCCGAGGGACTCAGGGCGGCTTACAGGTAAATAAAAACAGAGCTATACAATAAATATTTAAAAGCCAAATTAAAATATATATTAATTAACCTGTATTAGAAAAATTATAAAATCCCTTTAAAATCCCTATAAAATCCCCCCCTAGGCCA
>NW_015395134.1:0-2720 GCF_001527695.2 Protobothrops mucrosquamatus | reverse complement strand
CCACGAATGATCTCCCCCAGCGGCTTCACATAAATATTGAACAGAAGAGGAGAGAGGACCGACCCCTGAGGAACCCCACAAGTTAGGGACCTAGGGGTCGACCTCTGTCCCCCTGCCAATACAGACTGCGTACGGTCGGTGAGGAAGGAAGAGAACCACCGCATAACGGTGCCTCCCATTCCTAACTCACCGAGTCGCCTCCAGACAGGCTGATACTAGAAATTCCACTAATAGCTACAATGATCAGAAGTCATGATGGTTGGGAATTCCAGGAGCTGAGCCCCGATTCATGATTTTGCATGTGTGCCTAAAACCATTTTTGTGAGATGACCACTTTGAATGGTCCTCTTTTGACATACCAAGATAAAATGAAATATAAAACGCTTCTGTCTTTGTTCTGATATTTCATATTTTATCTATTACAAACTAGGGATTTTCTAGTACTGCAGACTTCCTGCTTTGTTATTTCTATTGCATCCTAGCAAAAAGTTCAGTGGAGATTTCTGATTAGTTTTTATTGTTTTGATTGGTTTCAAAAGTTTGCCTTTTTTTTTTCTTACCACAGGGTTTAAGTATTAATTTTGAAAGCAACTATACTCCCTAACATTGTGTGAGAAATCTGCAAGGGTATAACAGATCAGTGAAAAATAAATTAGTTTCTCTGCCACAAAAAGGGGAAATAGCTGATACAGTGGTGCTGCCTTCTTTCTACTTTTAGTGAATCTTTATCAAATATATTGGTGGTAATTATCTCCTGAAATGTCTTTGAAGTCAGAATGCACCTGGCAAATTTTCACAATGAAGTGGGACTGTCTTAGTACTAAAATTATTTTCTTTGTGTAAAACAAAGATTTGTTTGTTTGTTTGTTTGTTTGTTTATAAAATGTATTATGGCCATCCAACTCACTCACAGTGATTCGGGGCAGTTTAAAGAAGTGAAACCCCAAATAAAAAACCCAATAAATTCTCAATCTCCTGGTGACAGCAGTCAAACAAACCGCTTGATGGGCTCTGTCTCACCCTGTGATCTCCAGGCCTCTTGGCAAAACCGGATCTTCAGGGCCTTTTGAAAGAGTAACAAGAAGGGAGCCAATCCTATCTCCATGGGGATGATATTCCACAAGAAGGAAGCCACCATGGAGAGGACCCTTTTTTTGGTCCCACCAGATGGACCTCCTTAATAGAGGGAACCTATCTGTTGGGTCGGGTGGATGTAAGGGGAAAAGACAATTCTTCAGACAACCTGGCCTCAAGCCATGTAGGACATCAAAGGTGATAATCAGCACTTTGAGTAGTCCTACAAGAGAAGTGACACGTGTGCAAATCTAGACTTGCTCAAAACCATGTGGGTTGCCACATTTTGTACTACTTGAAGCTTCTAGATACTTTCAAGGACAGCCCCATGTAGAGGGCATTGCAGCATTCAAGACGGGAAGAACATGGGTGACCATGAGCCAGGCTTATTGATCTAGGAAAGGGGCATAACTAATGTACAACTGATAGTTGCGCAAAGGCCCTGGTGGCCACAACTGCCAACTGCTCCTCAAACAGGAGTCGTGAGTCCAGAAGAACCCCCGGATAACATACTGGGTATGTCTGGGGCAGTGCAACCCATCCAAGGCCAAAGAGGGCAATTCCCCATGTACAAAGAACCCCAAACCCAAAGCCATTCTGTCTTGCCAGGGTTCAGTTTCAGCCTATTGCTCCCCACCAGCCTTTAAAAGCTTTGCTTAATTCACCAAAGGTTGAGACATAAATCTGAACAACATCAGCATACTGAGGAAATCTCACCCCATGGTGATGCATCGTCTCACCCAGTGGTTTCAGTAGATGTTAAACATAAGCAGAAAAAGTACTGACCCCTGCAGGACCCTGCAAAGCAGGGGGAGAGGGCTGGACATGCACTCCCCAGGAACACTAACTGAGAACAGCGAGTTCTCACAGAAGGACATTAACCGAGTCAACACAGTGTCCCCTCCTCCCAACCCACAAGCTACTCCAGAAGGACACCATAGTCAATGGCATCCAAGACCAAGAGGTCAAGGAAAGACAGGCTGGCTGCACCGCCCTATCTTGCTCTCATCAGAGATCATCAAAAAGCACAATTAATGCTGTTTCTGTCCCATATCCAGGCTTGAACCCCAACTGAAAAGGAGGTTCCTTTCATAATCCATTTCATCCAGGAACCTCTGGAACTGAGCATAACCACCTGATCAACAACCTTCCCTAGAAAGGGAAGATTGGAGACAAGCTGAAAATTATTCAATTGCATGGAGATTAGCTATGGCCTCTTAAGAAGAGGGTAGACCACAGCCTTCTTAAAAGGCTAGGGCACCAGCCCTTCCCACAGAAATGCATTAATCACTGTCAGAACTCACCCAAAGTCATCTCCCAGTAAACTTTCACAAGCTACGAGGGACATGGACCAAAGACATAGGTGATTGGCCTCGTATTCCCTAAGATCCTGTTCACTTCTTCAAGAGCAACAGGGTCAAACCATTTTCAGATAACTCAGGGTTAACTCATGATTATATATATATATATATAATGGTTAAAACCAACAAGACCATGCATGGCTAAAACCTATAAAATTGTTCTTTAGAAATCTTACAAGAATTAAAAACCTAGCTTTCGTTGGCAAACTGCCAACTTCCTCAGGGCTGTAGTTCATACAGGGCGGGAGAAGCCCCCTTTATAACTGGCCATTACTCTGCATCCAG
>NW_015395133.1:0-10793 GCF_001527695.2 Protobothrops mucrosquamatus | reverse complement strand
CAGGATTTGGAGATTCTAGCCCAGGGGTGGGGAACCTTGTCTCTTTTATGATTTGTGGACTTTAACTCCCAGAATTCCTGAGCCAGCCATGCTGGCTCAGGAATTCTGGGAGTTGAAGTCCACAAGTGGATATTATGCTGGCTCAGGAATTCTGGGAGTAGAAGTCCACAAGTGGATATTATACTGGCTCAGGAATTCTGGGAGTTGAAGTCCACCAGCCATAAAAGAGCCAAGGTTCCCCACCCCTATGGGAAGGAGGGATGGAAAGCCAGTTACATTTTCTATGTGATTCCTTAAAGGTATCAAATTCTTTCCATTTAATTTCAAAGTAATTTTAAGAAAGACAGATTCTCATTAGAAATGAATTTAAATTTTAATTCATATGCTTGGGCGGAATTCAACAATTATTGAATTATTGATTTTTATTTAAAAAATCAATATTTAATTAACAATGAATCTCAAATTAAATATTCATAATATCCATTTATGAATAATTAAAAGACCACATGGAACATCATGGCAAAAAAGTGTCCTTTCTCATTTCACATCAAAATGTTGATTTTGTGCATCCTTTAGCACCAGACAGGTCTCCAATGTTCAGTATTGTAAAAATCTTGATTTTTTTCAGCAGGCTTATGGAAAAATATATGGATTTTGGTAAGCTTTTTTCCCCCCCAAATGAATCAATTGGAATTGGAATTGTCAACTATCCTGATGCTTCAAAAATGATTAGGAAGAAGTGCTTTGGAACTCAGACAAGTGTGAACATAGTAGCATCTCTCTGCTATTCCTTATAGAATGCAAATGTTTTCAGGCTTCTATGGAAGTTTGAAAAATTATGCTACGTTGTCATAATAACTCAGGTCATGAAAGTAACAGCATATTTTTCCAGCTTATATGGAAACCAAAAAAGGACATGTATGTTTTAATGTAAAGAAGAGAGAAGAGAGTCTGCAGCAATTCAACTAAATAGTCTGCAAAGAATGCACAGCTCAAATACATTATATATTGTATTCAGGTTTGAAGGCAGCATCTGAAAAAGCTTATCAGATAATCCCCCTTGAATTCTTCAAACTATAAATATCTCCCTTCTTTTCTTCTTTATCTTTAAAGCTAACTGTTATGTACTGGTTTTGAGGGACTAGTCTTTGTAAAATATTTAGAGATAGAGTGGAAACAGAGGAGGAGGAAAAAGGGAAGAGACCTCTTAAAAAATTATAAAATACCCATGGTTTTGATCCTGTCTATCTTGTGCTTTCCTTGCCACAGGCAATGTATAGATTTTCACTTGTCTTTCCTCATAGCTTTGTCAGTATCCTATAGATTGCCTTCAAGCCTACCATTGGAACCTTCCCTAATGTCTTTCTCTGCTGATAAGACTACTCAGATTTGAGAGGATAAAACTCAGAAAGTGTATCTATCAGGAGCATGAGGACTTTCAAATTCTTCTTCCCTGAAGGTTGACAATGAAAAACAGATACTGTTTTTCAGTGATGGTGAACCTTTTAGAGACCGAGTGCCCAAAAACAGGCCCCGCCCCTGCTCCATCCCCTGCCCCGCCCCGCTCCACCCCCACCCCGCCTGCCCGCAGGGCCACTCACTGCCTCCAGGGCCCGCCACAGATCGCCCAGGCAGCCCAGCAGCGCCATGGCAGCCATGCCCTCTGTCCGCGCCCTGCAGCATCAACTGTGTGCGATGGGGCGTGAGGGCAGAGTCTTGTCCTTGGCTGCACTGCTCTGCATGGGCCACGTTCGGGAGCGACCCTCCTCCAGGGGGGCTGCTGGTGAAGAGGGGGTCACAGGGGGAGGCAAGGCTGGGGCAATGGCACATGTGCCCACAGAGAGGGCTCCGAGTGCCGCCTCTGGCATGCATGCCATAGGTTTGCCACCACTGTTCTAGATGGTTGCAAGTCTTGACTGCAGAACTATTATGGAAATAGTCAGTTTGTGCTAGCTGACATTAGTTGCTTAAAGTATTGATGTTACCTTCACAATACATGTCATGCACTCTAAAAAAAAGTGCCATGTTTCTTCTTCTGAGAAAAAAGGTTTGCAGAGATAGAAATCAATTCCTTTCACAGTAGAGTTAGCTGTTTTACATTTTTTACAAAGCTAATTTTTCTTTATCTGCAGGGAGTTTTTCAGATCATCATGCCATGCAAATGTCAGTGAATATTGAGACACAGAAAAAACCTGCAAAATTAAAACTTGATATTTGTCCTCATTGTTGAATTATCCGTTTTGTATAGTATCAGATATGTGGGTGTATAATGTATGTTGTTGATTGTTTTCAAGTATAGATGAAGAAGGTAAAAATTGGGCTTCACTTGGTATTCCTTTAATCCATAGAGCAAATTAAAACTTGTACAGAGAGGACAGTATTCACTGGAAGTAATCTCTGGTCTAGTCTGCTAGTCTGATCTCACTTTGGCAGGAATTCTAAAGTTTGAGATTGTATGTCACCTATACTATTTAAAAGGTTGTTAAAAATAGTTTCCCTTCCCCCATGCTTGATTTAGAGCAGTGGTTCTCAACCTTTTTAATGTCGCGACCCCAACCGGTCGTAAGTCGAGGACTAAACCGGTCGTAAGTTGAGGACTAAACCGGTCGTAAGTCGAGGGCTAAACCGGTCGTAAGTCAAGGACTACCCAACCGGTCGTAAGTCGAGGACTTTCCCTGCCTGGGAGCGCCGCGCATGCGTGGTTCCACCCCCTGCGCCAGCCGAGGCGTAGCTGGCAAGCGGCAGAGACGGAGTAGGCCGACCACCAGCTGGCCCAGCCCAAGGGAGGTACGGCACCCGCCGGAAAAGAGAAAAAAAATGGCGGACAAAAAAAATGGCGGACAAAAAAAATGGTGGACAGCCTTGCTTGGCGACCCCGGTGAAATGGTCGATCGACCCCAAATGGGGTCCCGACCCACAGGTTGAGAACCACTGATTTAGAGTGGGTGACAAGCTTCTTATAGGTTTACTAGACAACCCTGATCTCTGGGGTCATCGTTTTAGAGAAATTTCCTTACCAGATTCCTCAATGCCTTCAACACTGACAGAGCTTCTAAAGTACTTGAACAGTTCTTTAAAAATTATGGAGATATTCAGAGATCTGTTTTGGAAGTAACCCATGTTGAACTGTATAGCACAGTCAAACACCAGCTGTTGACCATAGGAAATGTTTTATGACATTTTATATTATGTCATAAAATGCTATATAATAAAATGTTTTATAAAATTTGCCAAATTTCAGTTCCATGGGAGTGATACAGCCCAGATTTTGGACATATTCTGTAAGTTAGTCCATTTGAGGTACCTTGAAAAAGTTTTGTCTTACGAGCTTCGGCAATTTAATAATTACAGATATGAGAGTTTTATTAGTAGTTAGATGAAGATAGAATTAGATGCTTATGTCTTCTGGACATGCAATGTTCTTTTTTTCTTTTGTTATATAGTTTTTATTGCAGCAAGCCACTTAGAGCTATCATGGAATCAGGCAGCTTTATATATCTCACATAAATATATAGACTGACGTTGAAAAAATCCTTCTCATGATCCTAGCCTAACACTTTTGATTTGAGCAGAAGTACCACTTCTGAATATATTAAAGCTTGGAAAAATATATGCTTTCAAACAGAATAGCACCTTATCATATTGCTTCACACATTGAATTTTAGAAACACACACACACCCTTGTGCCCAGTGAGCAGTTTTTGCAAGAGTTACATGATTCACACTGTAACCAGCTGCATGAAGCAGTTTAACTAGCCTCTTTCATAAAGGTCAAGCAATGGGGCAGGGGATGGATGGAGGATAATTTGGGAAGGGGGACACAGAATCCTCAGGAATTGTTCAAGATCTCATACAAGAAGGGAGAAAGAGAGAGAGCTTGGGGAAACAAAATAGAAGAGAAAGAGGGGGGGAAACATTTGGAGTGAGTGGATCAACATAAACATAAATCATGAGCAAGAGCTGAAAGAGGGAAAGTCTGAAGCCTTGGGCAAGGAAGGTCAGAGAACAATTGGCAGCTGATTCAATGGGGTGTAAAGAGCTGAAAGTTCACCTGTAAGGAGATGCTGAGAAGCAATCTGAAGATCAGATCTCAGAAGAGAAAGATGTTGGGACCAGAAGGAGAGGAAGAAAGCAGAATGAAGATTTATGGCAGCAGTTGTAGGAAGTGTTGGTAGAGAAAATAAGCTCATTGTAGAAGGGTGCAGGAGGAGAATTATATTGCTACTTGAGTGTTCATTTATTAAAGTAGCATAAATCTCTTACTGTACCAGTAGATTTACTAAAAGCTGATGTAATGGAATGTATGGATGATCTTGGGAAATGAAGAGATGCTATCTAGTGTTGAAAGAAAAATCATCAGGTCCAGTCCAAGACAGGAGTAAACAAAATGGAGACTAAGACGCTGGAAATAAAATGGAGGCTGCTTGGGAAAGAAGGTTCTTGTTTATTTAGTTGACAGAAACTTCAATGACACAGCATGTTTCTGGAGTGGCTGACAAATTGGAGTTGGGTGTGGGTGGGTTTTTATACCTTCTTTGGGCTTTGTATTTAAGTTTGTTCCTGTTCCTATGCAATGTACTTTGACCTGAGCTTGAGTGTGCCCTTTTGGTATTCTAATGGTGGTGGGTTAATCCTATTATGTCCTAAAGGTCATATTCCTGTCCTTCCTGTCTTTATTTTTCTAATCCCCTCAGCTCCAGCCTTCCTGCCCCAGTTTCCCTGAATGAATTCCAAATCTGCATTTCTAAAAGCTGGTTTCTGCTTGGGACGAGAAGACTGGGGGCTGGTTTCTGCCTAAGATTTTTCTCTATTATTCCTTTGGGGAAATGTAATATTCTGCCTCTTTTAGTATCCCACAAAATATTTCCTTCTCTAGGAAGCTGGGTGGGTGCTGACTTCCAACACTAGGAAACAATCAGACAAAAGAGGACAATCCCCAGTGGCTTAACAGTCAGAGAAAGAAACTTACAAGAACCTGCTCTAATGGATCAAGCGGTTAAAAATGGTAGCAGGAAGTTTTTAGTTTGAGACTTGCAATATTCTCTAAACATAGCCTTACAATAAGATAAAACTGGTTCATCTAATTGTGTTTCCCACCTGGTTTATTGATACGTTTGGCCCTTTCCAGGGTGATTTGGGGAACCGGTGATGTACGATAGTCAGGCTGACTATCGGGCCTCGCACGCGGCTTAAGAAGACACGGACAACATCTTTCTTTGGTGTGGTGTGTAGAAGCAGGAGCGAAAAGACCCCTTGAGTTCTTACGCACCTACTTTTATTCGAGTATAGCAGGTATGGGAGTGGTTACATCTCAGGAGGAGGGGAACATTTCCTTACTACCATATACGGTCTTTTTTGTGCCCTTTAGGAAATGAGGAAGTCACCTTAGGCATACGTGACCTAGCTGTTGGTCACGTAGGCTAGCTTTTGTTTGAGAAAGTACTTAGCAATGAGCACTGATACATTGTATAGAATATTGCAACAGTTTATCTGTTTAGCTATTTAAAAAATCATAATTAGAACTGGGATATTCTCTTTGTCTTATTAACTGGCTTGCTGGGAGGAAAACAAGGCAGGCTTGAATAAATTCTTTAGATCAATGATAGAGATTATTCTTGACAAATCTTTGGCAGTTTCATCTCTTGAGCCTAACACTGGTTCCAATGTTACAGCTGGATAACTCTGATTCAAATTCAGTAATACTTAGATGGTGATGGGGAGGAAAACAATTTGGTACAAAATAAGGTTGGGAGATTTCATTCAGAGATGTTTTTTTTAAATTCCCCCTTCTGTCTGGGTAGTATTAGTTGGGTTTATGCAGTTGACTAAATGTTTGTGTTGACATACCACATCAAGCACTAAAGTAACCACACTGGCTGAGTTCTCACAACATATTGAACTACAAAGCACCTAACATAGGGTTAAAGCCACATGAGAGCATTTGTCTGATAAGTAAATAAAAAAAATAAAGGGAAAGATGCTGCTTTTTCTATGATAGGGGTGTCAGACTTGCCACGTCACATAATGTGTCATGACATATCACAACTTTTTCCCCTTGCTGCAGCTGGGGTGGGTGCAGCTTCCATGTGACGCATCCAGCCCCCGGGCCGGCAGTTTGACACCACTGTTCTATGAGAACTTCTCAATGATCATTGAAATTGGTTGTTGCCTAATTTAGACAATACCCTTAATCAGAGTGGGAGAAATACAAGCAATAAAACAAAACTGGCTGTGATCTTCTCCCTGTCCCCCCCCCCCAATCTCCTTATCACACTCACAGGATTATGAGAATGTAATACTTGCTCCTATTTAAGTTTAGATCCAAAATGACTCTGGCAAATATTTTTGAAATATTTTTCTCTCTTCCTTTATCTGCCTGCCATTGTCACTTTAGAAAAAGCTTCATTAACTAGCAGCCCTAAGTTGCTATAGGGAATTCTGTTTTTATCTGTAATGTTTGCTGCAGCTAATCAGTTGGAACAACCAGTTCCAGTAAGAATCCTAACCTGCTCAGCTGGTTTCCTCAGGGGGAAGGCCTTATGAGATACCATGGGATTTGCTCCAGAAAAACACGTAAAACTGCAGGTGAAATGCACTTTTTCTTCTATTCTTGAAGGAGGTAGCTAATGGATGGAAATCTAGCTAGAGAGCAGAGATAGATTATAGATGATAGAGAGATTTAGCCAACCCTTTGCCAATGGATCTTTTGGCATCCATACCTCCCCTGCCTTCTTTCTTCTGCATGAATCCTGCAGCCTAAATCAGACTTTCCTGCTCTCCACAGTTACACCTGCAATTCTAATCTTCTCCTTGCCATGGAAGATCAGAAGAAGATGAAGTTCAACATACATCTATAAAATAGAGTGTAGGAGGGAGACAAAGAAAGGCAACTGATACTTCTGTTTTTTATCTGAACATCTTGCAAGATCTTCGTTCTTCATTGTATTGGTAAAGGGCCTCCTTATTAAGGTCTCATTAAGATGTTGCAGTTGGTTGAACAATGTGAATGTTGTACTCCCTTCCTGGAGTCAGTGTACACTCAAGTACCCCAGCCTGAGTGAGATTCACTTGTATACCCAGAGAGCAAATCTGAGTATAACATTATTAAAGTATAACATTATTAAAGTACAGTTTTAATTCCCTTTCCTTGGTTTGCCATTCAAAATGACCAGCAACACATTTGGATTCATATCAGTCTGCTTGTCCTTATTTATTCTACTTGTGCCATCAGACCTGTCACTGAGGAGCCAGTGACACATGCAGAAAGAAGATGGATCCTAAGCAAGTGCAGGAAAGCATCAAATCTCAGGGACTTAGACGGGCTTAAAGTTCTTGAGAAAAATGGTCATATTCAATAAACTGAACAGAAAATGAGACAAATTTCTATTAATAAAATGCAATGATTTAAAACACAATTCTTTTATTTTCAGGAAATGAAGACAACTAAAGACAGACACTCAGCAATATTTTTTGTTGGTATAATAAGGTTATATTTTTTTTCTTTTGTAGTTGTATAGCCCTTTATAATCTTTTTATGCATAGTTACTCTGTACATAAGTTCTACAAAAATTAAAATGACAAGCAACTCTGCCTTTGGATAAGGCCACACTTGGTAAGGCCACACTTGGAATACTGCATCCAGTTTTGGTCACCAGGATGTAAAAAAGATGTTGAGACTCTAGAAAGAGTACAGAGAAGAGCAACAAAGATGATTAGGGGACTGGAGGCTAAAACATATAAGGAACGGCTGCTGGAATTGGGTATGTCTAGTTTAATGAAGAGAAGGACGAGGGGGACATGATAGCAGTGTTCCAGTATCTCAGGGGCTGCCACAAAGAAGAGGGAGTCAAGCTATTTTCCAAAGCACCTGAAGGCAGGACAAGAAGCAACGGATGGAAACTAATCAAGGAGAGAAGCAACCTAGAACTAAGGAGAAACTTCCTGACAGTTAGAACAATTAACTAGTGGAACAACCTGCCTCCAGAAGTTGTGAATGCTCCAACACTGGAAGTTTTTAAGAAGAGACTGGACAGCCATTTGTCCGAAATGGTACAATTTAATAGAACTCCATTCCTTGCTCCCTTGTGAAGGCCCATTATCTAAAATGTTCCTGCCTCAAGGAAAGATGTAAATGAATGCAAAACTGAAAACACACCCCAAATTAATCAAAAGAAGAGCTATAGGCATGGGTTTCTGCAGATTGTAGTTAAAGAAAAACAGAATGATGGCAACAATAATGCAATTATGGTGACTGGCATGTTGAATTGTTTTCCTATACTGTGTGAGTACACCCGGCGGTAGGAAAGAAAAGCACAAAAATTGAAACAAAGAAAAAGTCTTAGGAATAAGGTAAGTATACAGTTGTTTTTAGCATCCATTAATCCAACAATTATTAAGACAATAATAATGTGTTTATGTGTGCATGTCTAGTTCTCGGCCACTTTTCTTCAACTTAACAATCATCCTTGTATAATATCTCACTGTCTATCCAGGTGTATGTGCCACTGTGATCTTGTCCAGTGAAATAATATTTTTGTCGCATGATTGTCACATACATTTAGAAATATTAGCAATAAGAGTAGCAATTAGCAATAAGATGGAAACTGATCAAGGAGAGAAGCAACCTAGAACTAAGGAGAAACTTCCTGACAGTTAGAACAATTAACCAGTGGAACAATCTGCCTCCAGAAGTGGTGAATGCTCCAACACTGGAAGTTTTTAAGAAGAGACTGGACAGCCATTTGTCCGAAATGGTGTAGGGTTTCCTGCCTGAGCAGGGGGTTGGACTCGATGACCTCCACGGTCCCTTCCAACTTTTTTATTATTATTATTATTATTATTATTATTATTATTATTATTATTAGTAGTAGTAGTAGTAGTAGTAGTAGTAGTAGTAGTAGTAGTAGTAGTAATTTATCACACAGATCTTCAGAGATAGTTTCTAGGTTGCAGTAAATGTTAATTAAAATGCAGTTATCTTCGATATTCATCTCTAAAATAGAAGTACAGCAGAGTCCATTTGTTTTGAGTTTAAATAATACTATACTGAAAAATAATAATTTTAAAAACTCAGTACGAACAGATAACAGCTTTAACCAGCCTGTTCTAATGTGATCATTCATGCCATGTTCATTTGTCAATTAAAAGGTTAGCCTTAGAGGCTTGCATTTTTTATCATGTAATTATAAATGCATTCATTTATCAAAAATACTATTTTGTTTTTTTATATTTTTTGAAAAAGTAAATGAAACTCTTCTTCTATTCTCTGAGAAGTTGTTTGGACTAGGTGATCAGTATGGTTCTTTCCAACTCTAATAATTGTACAATATTCTGAAATATTTAGTCCTAAGACTAAAGTTAAGATGGGAGATGGTCGAAAGTGGGTATTTTGTTATGCCTTTAGGTTTTTATGCCCAGAATTTTGACTCTCAGACTGATCTGTTCTGACAAAGTACTCTATGTCCTCTTTTTTAGCAGGTTTCTTATAGCTGGCATGAGAGCACCAGCTATTTAGTAGCTATTCTCCAATGTCCTCATTATATGTGCTATTCTTTGCTTCCTCTTAACCATACAAATGTAAAAGCCACAGGACTAATTTCTAAGATCATTAAATGTTGAAAAGAAAGATATTAGTTCCTAACACCCTGAATAGTTTTGATATGCTCTCTTCTCTTTCTCTCCTTGTCTCTCAGTTACTTCAGTACCTTCTGTTTGTGCTGTGCCTCTGGCAGGAACAGTTTGTTGAGGTCTGATCTCAAAACTTTGCACTTTCAAGCAGCTCTTAAGACATAATCCAGAGATTCAGCACAATGCATCAGGATGACACGTCAACGGCTATTGACTTGGAAGCAGCTGTGGTGGACGGCCTTTTTCATATAATTGCCCACAATGCCTCTGGTATGCAGTAAAGCCTTGTAGAGGGAAATTTGGGTTGCTCTCTGCTACTGTAACTGCTAAGTAAACCTATGGCCAGAAACCCAATGGCAGGCATCAAGTGAATGTTAGAACATTTTTTAAAATTTAGTGTTAGAATCTTTTATTTGAGCATTTACACTTTTACGAAGGCTCGGAAACCATGTCTCATTTTGTTTTACTGACTGAATAAGAGGTTTGTATTCTATAGGAGAAGTTGATTGTAATGTATTTTAAGCTGTGCCAGATGGAGAGTTTATGTGTTGCCCACCTAATACCTTGTCATTATTCTTAGATAAAGAATAAAGAACTTAATTTGTCCAGCCACTTGTTTTCTTGATCCCAGCTCAGAACAAATTTGGTAAGGAATAACATATTTCAACAAGAGGATCACAACTAGTGACTATGCTGAAGACTCCCTCAGACCCTGAATGGACAATGCATGAACCTTAAATTATACTGGCTAAGTTCATATACAGTAATAAATACATTTTGTCATAAAGTAGCTATTTTAGCATAAGGTGGTAAGAAGGAGAAGGGGAAGGGGAAGAAAAAGAAGAAGAGGAGAGGAAAAGGGAGCAGGAGGTAGAGAGGGGGAGGGGAAGGGGAAGGAAAGAAGGAAGGAAACTTTAAATTGCATGCTTTTGTCTAGTTACTTCATATACTCTTGGGTTCTTGGTGTTCTTTCAATTATTGTCTCCTTGCAGATATTTCATTATAATAACAGACTCGGTAACACCATCAGTGCAGGAGACTGTAGGGTCTGCTGGCTTGTCCTATCAAATCTTGGTAATGGTGGTACAGCCTCTTCCTTGATAATTCTTTGATTAAAGTTTTGTTTCTTCCCACCGTTGTTTATCTGGTCCTGTTTTCTATTTTGC
>NW_015395132.1:0-10795 GCF_001527695.2 Protobothrops mucrosquamatus | reverse complement strand
CCAATCTTTAAGTTATATTTGTATTAGTTTATCAAAATGTAAAATACAGAAATATAGGTTGTCCTTGATTTACAGCCATTCATTTAGTGACTGTTTAAAGTTACAACAGCACTGAAAAAAATGAAGTATGACCATTTTTCACACTTGCAATAGTTACAGCATCCCCATGGTCACGTGATCAAAATTCAGACGCTTGGCAGTGTCCTGGGGTCACGCGATCCCCTTTTGCGACCTTTTGCGACCTTGTCCCCTTTTGCGACAAGCGAAGTCCATGGGGAAGCCAGATTCACTTAACAACCATGTTACTCACTTAACAACTGCAGTGATTTACCTAATAACTTTGGCAAGAAAGGTCGTAAAATGGGGCAAAAGTCACTTAACAACTATCTTCACTTAGCAACAGAAATTTCAGGGTCAATTGTTGTCATAAGTAAAGGACTACCCGTACAAAGAAAAATGAAAATAACAAGACAATAGGGAAGGAAAAAAGAAAGAGGAAAAAGTGTAGGGTAAAGGAGAGAAGAAAAAGAAAAAATATTCCTACTCCTTTTGGCGCAGTAGAACAAGCTAATAAATACAACCTCAACTTTTTGTTGTTGTTGTTGTTAGTTGCGAAGTCGTGTCCGACCCATCGCAACCCCATGGACAATGTTCCTCCAGGTCTTCCTGTCCTACTAGCCATGTTTATAACAACAAACGTATTAGCAAAACCCAAAATCAAAGTTTCATTTATTTTCCAGCTCAAGCACAAAGTCCTGATCCTTTTAAAAGCCTCTGATATGGAGAAATCCCTATTTGTTTCTCAAGCAATGGCATATATTTGCCCTCTGAAAGATTTGGGTGCTCCTGCAAAAGTCCACAAATCAAAATATTGACTACAGAAAAGTACTAATAACAAGGAAACAATAATATTAGAGGCACAGTGCTAGGTTGCAATAACAGAGGGATAGAATCAAGATCACGTGAAGTGTTAATACCACTTTACAATGCTTTGGTAAGGCCACACTTGGAATACTGCATCCAGTTTTGGTCACCGCGATGTAAAAAAGATGTTGAGACTCTAGAAAGAGTACAGAGAAGAGCAACAAAGATGATTAGGGGACTGGAGGCTAAAACATATAAGGAAAGGCTGCTGGAATTGGGTATGTCTAGTCTAATGAAGAGAAGGACGAGGGGGGATATGATAGCAGTGTTCCAATATCTCAGGGGCTGCCACAAAGAAGAGGGAGTCAAGCTATTCTCCGAAGCACCTAAAGGCAGGACAAGAAGCAACGGGTGGAAACTAATCAAGGAGAGAAGCAACCTAGAACTAAGGAGAAACTTCCTGACAGAACAATTAACCAGTGGAACAACCTGCCTCCAGAAGCGGTGAATGCTCCAACACTGGAAGTTTTTAAGAAGAGACTGGACAGCCATTTGTCCGAAATGGTATAGGATTTCCTGCCTGACCAGGGGGTTGGACTAGATGACCTCCAAGGTCCCTTCCAACTTTACTATTATTATTATTATTATTATTATTATTATTGTTGTTGTTGTTGTTGTTGTTGTTGTTGTTATTATTAAATAGAGTACAATATTGATTGCATTTATTGTTTGTCCTGTTCCATCTTTTATTTACTTTCAATGTTGGCAGTCTTAACATATAATTCAAAGTCTAACAGGATTCGGTCTGGAGAAAATTATGCATCCCTTGGGTAAAAATATAGCTAAAGGGACCATTTGAAAAATTGGCAACCCAACTCATTTTCCAGAGGTCTTTTCACAAGATACATTTCTTGCATATGCATATTACCTCATTAATGGGATTTGGTGGATGATCACAAAGATTTCATGATTTATTAGTAATCAGCTTACAGCTCTGTTGGTCTTTAGTTGCAGAAGTAATGCATATCATGTGGAAGGAAAGGGAAATAGGAAAGCAATTTTTCAAGAAGTTTGAAGAAAATAACACACAGTCATGGAAAATTAGACACTATAATATTGTGGTGAAGAGTGTGATTTATTAGAAATATACTCTACTGTCTCTTCACTCTAGTGGAAGATTTTTTTTGTTCTGCAAAGGGATTTTTTTACCTTCCTTCCAAGATCATCTCTGTTTGCAAAACAGGAAAAGACATGCCCTGACAGAGCTTTCTTTTGAGCATGTATGTTTGAAGTTTGGCTACTGGGCTCTAATAGTGTATACTTTTTACTGTTGATTATTTACACACACACACACACAAATACAAACACAGTCCTTTTAAAAGCAGTCAGTCAGGCCAAACATCCACACATCTTAATCAATTTCAGCTGTTGCCTTATTTTTCCCCCCTCTTTGAAAACAATGAATCAAAGGAACCATTATATGTAGGAAGAAAAGGGAAAAACTGAGGCTATAAGGAAAACCTGTCATTTATTTTACAGCCTCTGAATAGCACTAGAAAAATCAAAGGGGCAGTTTGAAACTTACCAGAAGAAGCAACGTGGTTGGCTCAGAACTTCTAGCCCCTGATTACCAGCATATTTGGATGCTATGCAGATGTATAATGCACTTATGTATAAATGTATACATACACAGATATACAACTTCAAATGAAGGCTGCTAAAATAATTCTTAGCAGCAGTGCTTTAAAATGAATAACAGTCTTTTTTAATACATTTATTAAAAATGTATTAAACAAGAGGATGTGTCCCCTAACACAAACTACAATAGAAGAAAAAAAAATAAGATCAAAGAAAAAGCAAAAAGTACAAGAAAATAAGAAAAGCTGAAAAAATATTTGAAAAGAAAGAAAAAGGTTACAAAAAAGTGACTTCCAAAATTCTTCATAGCAGTTATAAGCGCAAATATATTTTAACCTCTTTCTCTAAAGTTAAATGATATTATTCTCCTATGTATTTTATCCTGTGTAACCATCAAAACCATAAATCACAAGCTCATTTTTTAAATTTTTATGCAAAAATTCCAAAACAGGCTTCCAATTATCAATAAAGTAGAAGCATGATTGTCTTGAAATATCAAAGAGAAGATGAGATGATTGCTAGTTTATGGATTGGATGAATAGAGTAAAAGTAGATATTCAGTCTAAAGTGCTACACTGCATAAAGAGTGGATTGACAATTCTTTTGTTAACTTAAAACAGAAAAGTAATAATTAATGATACTAGCAGTCTCCCATTCCACATGAAAATACCTTAGAAATGCCTGCTTCCTCTTAAACCATCAATAAAAATAAAACTGGTCCAACTGGGTTAGATTGCAATGCTTTCTCTAATCAACAGAGTCCACACTGTGTTGTCATTACCCAGGTAGCCCTTAAGCCCCAAATTAGCTAACTACATGTTGGTCTAATGCAAGGTTTCTCAACCTTGGCAACTTTAAAATGTGTGGACTTCAATTCCCAGAATTCCCTAGCCAGTCATGCTCACTAGGGAATTCTGGGAGTTGATGTCCATCATCTTACAATTGGCAAGGTTGAGAAACCCTGATCTAATGTAAATCTGGCCAGTATTTTTAGTTTATGGATAAGGTTGCTTAGTAAATTCAGAAAACGTGGGTTAATTGAATAAGCCACAAGTCAGGTAGCCATGCTGTGTAATCACAGCTATTAAGGAATTATCTTCTCAGAGACTCATTAGAATGGTTTGTTTTCCCCCCAGCTACTCATTTCTGCAAATGTAGACATGTTCATGTTCCTCCCAGAGTGGAGAAATAGATTGTGAAAATGTCTGAATTTGCAGAAATCACCAAACTACCCTGTTTGGTCAAAGGAAAAAACTTTTTTTTTTTGAAGGCTGGAAACCTTATATGGACTTTTTTCTGAAAAAAAGAAATGAAGAAAAAAAGATGATTTATGGATTTGAAGATTAGGAAAAATATGGATTAAACGGGGCTGAAGGGTTTTGTATAATATCTAAGAGGGAGGAAGAATTATACGATTGTAATTATCTATGGAAAAGAAGGTGAGAAGTTTTTTTTAAAAAAATTATTTTATTATTAATATTTCTGTGACGGTTCCACGTAATGACTATGGCAGAATGACAATCCAGCAAGTGGACTGGATCTTCATAGTTGCTCTCCAGGCAAGGAGAGGTCTTGAGATTACCCACAAGTGCTCCAGATAGTTGCTTCTTGTGAGGAGACAGCAAATCAGAGGTCTCTAGTTGGTTTAGAACTCTTAAGAGACGAGGGAATAGCCATCCCTGGTTGGTGCCTTTAAAGGAATACTGGGTTTGCATATTTTCTAATCACATTTAGAAATCACTTTTAGAAATTGGAAAAGGTGATAAGTTATTAAAATTGTATTTGTAGTGATGAGGCAGAAGGTCATTTCTTTATACTGTATATTTCTTTTCTTTTTTCTTTTCTGTTTTTCTGCTTTTTCTTTTCTGTACTTTGTATTTTTTTCATTGTATTCTTTTTTAATTTCCATTGGTTTTTTATCATTGTAATTTTTAATAAAATTGCTATTAAAAAGGAAGTCATATTTCCTCTTTTCTTCTCTTTTTAATTTATTTCTATGTTTCCTTCCTTCCTTTCCTTCATATTGCTTTTTTCTATGAAAAGGTCTTTAGAAATGTAAACAAATACATTAAAAAGAGAACTCTTAGAGTGGCTTGTTTCATCTTTTTTGTTTAGCCGGAGAGTCAGAGATGAATGGATGATGCCACCTTCCCTGAAAGCAGTGTACAGGTAATCCTTGACTTACAACCATTCATTTACTGACCAAAGTTGGAACAACATTGAAAAATGTGACTTGTGACTGTTTTTCACACTTACGACCATTGCAGTATCCCCATGGTCACACAATCAAAATTCAGATGCTTGGCTACTGGCTGTATTTATGACAATTGCACTGCCCTGGGGTCAGGTGATCACCTTTTGTGACCTTCTAACAAGCAGAGTCAATGGGGAAGCCAGATTCACTTTACGGCCATTTTATTGACTTAACAACTGCAATGATTCACTTAACAACTGTAGCAAGAAAAGCAGTAAAATGGGGCAAAACTCCTTCAACAATCGTCTCGCTTAGTAATGAAAACTTTGGGCTCAGTGGTGGTTATAAATTGAGGACTACCTGTACGTCCATAAGCATTCTCTCCTCTAATTTCCCCCCACAAACCTGTGAAATTAGTTGGACCAAGAGAAAGGCCTGGCCCAGTGTCATCCAGAAAGTAACCATGGTTTTGAGGATGGACTTTCCACTTCCGATCCAGTATCTTAACCATTATACTATCCTGGCTCTCAACATAGACATCTTTACTTGATAAGGCTTTTTTAAATGGAAGGATGTGGAGGGGGGGCTTGAAAAGCAAAATAAGATACTTCTTGAATTCTTTTTGGTGCGTCCTCTAAAATTGTTTAGACATTTTCTGTTAAGTCCGGAGAATAATGGCGAAGGAGACAATGCATGTTGCTAGTGAATCTTTATTCTCTCTCTTTCTTACAGCTAACAACCAACAAGAGCAGAGGCACGCAGGCCTCTATTTATACCCCCAGATCCCCGGGCAATCCCAACCAATAGCAGGCAGTCTTTTCCCGCCTTGCGCATGTGCGCAAGGCCGGCGCCGCTCAGTCTGGTCCCGGGCAGCTTTTGCAAATGCCCGGGACTCTTGCATCGTCCCGAGCCTGCTTCTGCAGGCTCAGGACACAACATTTTCTGTAATATAAGTGTCCCTATAATATGTGTCCCTATAATATAAGTGCCCCTGGCTTTGGTTTTTCATGTACATGTTTTATGTACATGTACATTTATTTTTATATGGGTTGGTGTTTTATGTAAGGCCTGATCTGATCGGAATTGGTCTGAACATTGACAAGAAGCAAATATTTAACATACTCCAATGTTAATCGACAAGGTATTTGTAATCTGTCTCCCATGTAACCTGTATTTACCTAACTAATCTAGCTTCCCCCCCCCCTTTATTGGTTCCCCTGTTATTGTTTAGTTATTCAATTGTGACTGGCACTTCATGACCTACTGAATATCAATTCGCCATGCCTGTTAGCCAGTGAGTACTAAAAATACAGCAGCTCAATGTTTATACAGATAAATTAAGATTGCTGAGGAAGAAAAAAGGCTGCATACAGCTTTCTCTCTTTTGTCTTTTCTTGCCTAGGCCACCATCCATCAACCATTCTCCATCTGGTGCCTTCCGGATATATTGGGTGACAATCTTCACATCCCCAGATAATTTCACCAAAGGCACAATGTTGCTAGAAGATGCCAGCTGGTTACCATATTTGCATTCTCACACTATGATTGCTGCTGCTGCTGCTGTTTTTATTGGGATTTTTAAAAAGGTTTTTTTTCAAAACACACAAACGATCCAGTGTTAGAGACTACGTGTTCTTTTCATCCTCATTTAAACTATTTCAAACTTAATCCTCACCTTAGCAACCCATTTGAGAGAAACCACCCAGGGGCTTTTTACATAGGGAGTCCCTTGCTGTATGTGAACACTTTTTAATCGCATGGAAATGAGCCTGCTAGAAGGATAACAGCATTCTTCACTCCTCCAGCATCCCTCTTCCCCACCCCCAACCCCCCAACCCCTCTGAATTGCTTTAATTTACCCAGCTCTAAAACTGGCATAAATCTACAATCTCATGGCCTTGAATTTCAGCAGTATCTTCACACTTCTCCTTTCCCCTTCCCTGCTGTCAGTGCCAAGCAGTGGAGCTTAGTCATTGTGGTTCACTGAATTGCACCCCCAGCTACTAAAGACAAGGTATATCAATCCAAGACTGCAACGTGTTAGAAGTAAGTCTTCATCCTGGTTCATCCAAGCCGGGAATAAATAAGCAAACATGGCAACTGCTTTGGGAAGAAGGTTACAGTTTATTGCAGAAGAAAGTTGGTCCTTGCAAGAAGGAGCAGAGGATAAGAAAAAGAGAGAGCACATGGGCAGAAGGTCTTTTTATACCCCCCCTCCCAGCCCTGCTTGGGATAGTTTCCTGTTCCTGTGGCATGAACTTTGAGGCTATTTCTGAGTGTTTTTCTAGGCCTTGATATCTGTGGTTTAATCCCATTAACATATCCTGCTTCCCAGGTGATGGGGCTAATGACTCTTAAGAGCTTCTTTTGTCTTGAGATCCCTGGCTCCAAACTTCCTGATGGTTCCACATCTGCATATGTATAAGACCAGCTACTGCCCTGGGCAAGGAGATGAGGCCAGGTTTGGTTTCTGCTTTTCAAAAAATGCTTTTAAAAATCCTTTTGGTGAACAATATTATTCTGCCTTTTTAATATTTCCTTCTCTGGGTTAACTTCCCACAAACGGCACCAACTCGGGGCTGATTGACCCAGAGTTTATTGAATTAACTCAATTGTCTGGATCTGCATGACTCACTAGCCATAAAATCATCGCATACACTGGGTTCACCAGTCATATTTGACTAAAATATGATTGGGAATATTGGAAGTAAGCTAGTTAGACAAAGACAAATATCGGTTCCTAGGACAAGTCTGCAATTACACTGTTTGATAAGTGTCAAAGTGTTTAAGAACTACTGAGTTAAATGAAAGGTGCCTGGCTATCCACAGGTTTATATTATTATTACTTATGATTGATCATCGGATGTTCGGACTGGATTTGGCATTTTTGTCCAAATATTGTCCTTCCCAAGGACCTGGTGATAAGCCGCCTGGGAAAGGGAAATCATCAAAACAATTAAAAAACGAAAATTAGAATATTTCGGACATGCGATGCGACACCCAGAAAAATACGGCATACTCCATTTAATCCTCCAGGGAAAGATTGAAGGCAAATGAGGTCCAGGCAGAAGAAGAGCATCGTGGCTTCAAAATCTAAGGGACTGGTTTGGACAAAACTCAGCAGCACTTTTTTGTGCGGCTGCTGATAAAAACAGGATCGCCAACATGATCGCCAACGTCCGATAATGGATATGGCACAAGAAGAAGAAGAAGAAAGGACCTGGAATAGGCAGATATTGTTTTTTGATAAAGGTATTACAGGATGCAAGCTGTTTTTATGTTTATATAAACATAAATATTGTAAACATGTATGTTTATATGTTTTATGTTCCAAGTAAAGGTTCCTTGTGCAACTGACTGATGGTGAATTTCTCAGTGCCGATGGTGTTCAAGTGGTGCTCCAGATGTTTTGGAATTGCACCTCAGGCACCTATTACTATTGGTACTATTTTTGCTTTCTTTTGCCACAATCGTTCTGTTTGCAGGTCTTCGCATTTTGTGGTTTTCTCCAGCTATATCTCTTCCATGCTGCCCTCTCCAGGAACTGCAATGTCCACTTTCCAGAATTTTTTGTCTTTCTTATCAGCAATTGTTAATTCTGGAGTGTTATATGGCATATGTTAGAATTCTATTCTATTTGAATTCTAAAGTCCCAGCACACTTTATCTTCTTCATTTTCTGCTACTTTGTGGTCCTATCTATCCTTGGTTGGAGGCAAATGGTATTTCTTGCAGATATTCCAATGCATCGATGATACTTCTTTGTCATGCTATTATTTGTAGTCAGTTTATTCGATGTTATCATTCCTATTATCTGTTCCCAACAATGTGGAATCACAACAGGGTGAAATGCCTACATCTGCATTGAATTTTTCCCAAGAACCTAGGATGTCTTAATGTATCAGTGTAGTATATGTGCGGATCCAACTAGTGTGGCCTTTTCTATTGTTCCTACTATTATTATTTTCACACTGTCTACCAAATAGTTCTGACCAGATTTGCTTCTTTTGGTTTGGTATTTTTGATTGGTTAGTTATCATATTCCTCTTCCTCCTCCCCTCCCCACAATTCAGAAGCCATCCAATAACATAAATTCTGAGTGGCTTACAACATAAAAAAGTAAAAATGAAACCAAACTTTTCCCCATGCATGTCAGGAAAAAAAAAACGTATTGTCAACCAAATAGAATTCTACAGGGCTCCAGCTTTCCCCAGGGCCAGGAGAACAGAATCTGGGTTTTTGGATCTCATCATCATCAGAGTAGAAGCCATGCTAATATCTGCAGAGTTGCTGTTCCAGAGGGCAGAGATGGCACACTTCCAGGGACCGGATAGATGGCATTATTGAATCAAAGGAATCCAAAGCATACCCACCCAGATCATACATGTGGGTGTTGTTGTGATCCATAAGCATCTTAAATAGCATATCAATCTATCTGTCTGTTGTCTGTCTATCTAAATATCATCCCTTCTGATGACTGTCGGGACCATACCTGCAGTATTCTTGACAAGATTTTTTAGAAATGGTTTGCCATTGCCTTCCTCCTAGGGCTGAGAAAGAGGGACTGGCCCATGGTCATCCAGTTGGCTTTGTGCCTAAAGCTGGACTAGAATTCATGGTCTTCCTGTTTCTAGCCTGGTGCCTTAACCTGTGCACCAAACTGCATCTCCTTAATAATCTCTACTCTCCTATTAAATCAAATACTTTTGGTTGTGAAATTCAGTGTGCCTCCAGTTATTTATCTGGATAAAAAGTTGGGTCTCTATTATTCACAAAGAAGCTGCTTAACAAAGAAGCTGGAGTGGAATGATGTGTAGACTGCTGGTAGTTCCACTAGAGGTCAGACAATATACAATCAGTAGGAAAAAATACTTAGGTAAGTGATTGATAGAGATTCATATACATATACTGTATATATATATGATCCAGGGCAGAAGTGACTTTTTTTTCCTAACTATTATTTTCATCAAAATATGCCAAATTGTGTCATTCTTGAGCATCCTCTCTATTCCCAAGTACTAATAATACTGTATTTTGCTGAATATTTTTCTACTCTGTCAAAAAAAAAATCCTCTGTAAAATTCAATATTGTATTCCCTGATGTTATGATTGGTGTGGTCCCTGCAGCCTTCAAACATCCTCCTCATCATATAACCCCATCTATAAATAATGTTGCCTTACTCCACAGCGGAAAAAGAGATGAGGCTGTATATCTTATGTTCTTAGAGATGCATGGCTTCTACTCTTTACTCTCCCAGCATCCTCACAGCCCATCACCCAGAAGATCAAGAATAATCAGAGCCAGGTCATTTTAGATTGGTTTTTTTTTTAAGCACCCCTGCTAGCACAGCTCTACTTTTAAAGACTGAGCCGGTATAGCTGAACTGCGGAATGAGAAAATTTAATTTTGCTTCAGAAAATGGAACTCAGCTAGAGACATGGCTTCCCATTCAGTGTTTATTCTTCATCTAAGTCTTTTGTCCCAAACTGTGGAAGAATGGTTTTTGGTGGTCCAGCTTGATTTGATCATTGCTCATCTTAATTGCTTCCTCCATCGCCAACCTCTTTCCACCAATAAACATCTCCACTGAATGCTCAAATGCTGGAATTAATTTTATTTACTTTTCATTGGCTGCTGATTTAGTGGCTTTGTTATCAGAGTCACATTCATTTGCCTCACTTTTTACCACCTGTCTCTTCTGCTCTGTCTTAGTGTCAGTCTTTATCTCTGAAATCACAGGAGAGAAAAAAGAAAAGAGAGGAGAACAGACAGAGAGAAATAGCTTTGCCAAGGCTAGATTTTTTTTTTGCAGTCCTACAGTTATCTATTTGCTCCTAGAGAATGCTTTTTTAATTAAATATAAGAACTCAATAACCTCAGACTTTTGTTTTCTTAACACGCATGGCTATTTCTCTGGCATCTCCTATAAGCCAACAAACATAAAAGAAATCTCAGATCTGTGGATGGTTCCACTGTATTGGCCTCCACAGGCCAAAAGCCACACTTAAACCTTCAAAAGTAGGTGAGAGCCAAAATAAGGCAATCAACTGATTTTAAATTAACAACGAATTACATATTTATTACTTTATTACATTAAAA
>NW_015395131.1:0-10798 GCF_001527695.2 Protobothrops mucrosquamatus | reverse complement strand
CACAGAGTTCCAACAGGCCTTCCTTTTAGAAAAGAGGCCCATAATTACAGCATTAAAAACTCTTGTTTCTGTCTTCTGTTCATCATCAAGCTTTCACTGAGCTATTTATTTTGATTTTGGTTCAAAGTTGAACTCTGTCTCCCTTTTAGCAATGATTACCTCATCAAAGGTTTTGGAAAAATGCATTTAATGTACAAATAAAAAAAAAAACCATCCCTCAGTTAGAGGCTTGGGCCTCCAGGGTCACCATTATCACACTTCATTAAAATCTGATGCTTGTCAGTTAAAAACTGGAAGGCAAAAGAACTGTATTATAGCAGCACTGTTTTCTGCTCTAAAGGACATGAGCACCTATTTCAGGTTTGTATTGTTTCCATCTGTTATAGAAAGATTAGGATCTCTCCATAGGATGGGGCAGCAGGCTCAACTGGTTTTGCACCATCTTTAATTCAGAATACATTTGTTAAGTGAATTTTGCCCCATTTTACAAACTTTCTTGCCACAGTTGTTAATTGAATCCCTGTTGTTAAGTTAGTTACATGGTTGTTAAGTGAATCTGGCTTCCCCATTGACTTTGCTTGTGAGAAAGTCACAAAAGATGATCAAATAAACCCGGGACACTGTAACTGTCATAAGTATGAGTCAGTTGTCAAGTGTCCAAATTTTGATCACGTGACCATGGTGGTGCTGCAGTGGTCCTAAGTGTGAAAAATGGTCATAATTCACTTTTTTCAGTGCCATTGTACTTTTGAACAAATTGTTGTAAGTGTGGGACTACCTGTATTGTTTGGATCAGAGCTGGAAACCATGGAAAAGAGTTGTCTGTTTTACCCATCAATCTGTCAAAGCCACAGATTCAACGGTTCAATAAGGAACTTCTGCTGGCATTGCTTTCCAGACAATTTAGGGTGGCTCCTTCTCTGGGGATATATAAAGCGTCAAAGCAAAAAAAAAAAAAAGGAGTATTTAGAGACACTCAAGTAACACTTGCCTGCAACTCCTTAAACCAAATGGTGTCTTTTGCCAGGGCTGAACTGCAGCTGCAGAGGGCTGGTACTGCTGGGAGGACTGATGTTTTATGTTTCATCATCTGCACTGCCCAGAGCTGTTAATTTTGTAAATCGATAAATAAAACACATAAGGTGCTTTGCAGAGTTGCCGGCAGGTGCTGTGTTTACGCCCCTGTGCCTTTTGATGCACTCTTATTTCTTTGAGTCCCAAATGTTGCACAGCCATACCATGAAACTAAGCTAGGCTCCTGTAAATCTAGGAAAGCAAACATCCAGTTTACTCAGATTTTAAACAAAATGCAATAGGACAGTGATGGTGAACCTTTTAGAGACCGAGTGCCCAAATCGCAACCCCAAACCCACTTATTTATCGCAAAGTGCCAGGGCCACATCAGCATTGTGGTGCCCTCAGGGGGGGCAGGGAGGCACCTCTGAGTGCCACCTCTGGCACGCAAAACCCGGGGGCGCAAAAATGGGCCACTGTGCTGCAAGGCGCAAAAACGGCCGCCACCACACCATGGGGTGCAGATACAAGGCGCTGCATCACACAAGAACGGGGCAGGGCTAGTATCATGCAGGCACTAGCCCCACCCCATTTGTAGCATGTGCGTGCTCGCGGCCACGTGTGCGCCTGTGTGCATGTAAAATGCTTCCCCCTCCCTTTTCTTCCAGTCCACCAATCGACAATGATTGGTGACCTCTGCTCTACCACCTCTACTCGAGCTTGCTAGTCGGCCGCTTCGCCTCCTTTGTGCTGGGCAGGGCTCCTGCTCCAGGTGGCGGTGGCAGCTTGATGGACCTGCTGCTGGCGGGAGTGGCACACGTGCCAACAGAGAAGGCTCTGAGTGCCACCTCTGGCACATGTGCCATAGGTTTGCCACCACTGCAATAGGACATCCTAGAATGCAGACAGAGACCTTTATTCCAGATTGATTTTTTTTTGTAAAGAATAAAAGTGAGCAGGTGAATGAAAGATAATGAATTACATCTATGTATGTGTACTCTACATTTGTTTTATTTTTAGTTTTATTCTAAGGAACTCAGAATAGACCAGTGGTTCTCAACCTGTGGGTCGGGACCCCATTTGGGGTCGATCGACCATTTCACGGGGGTCGCCAAGCAAGGCTGTCCGCCATTTTTTCCCCTTTTCCGGCGGGTGCCTTACCTCCCTTGGGCTGGACAAGCTGGTGGTCGGCCTGCTCTGTCTCTGCCGCTTGCCAGCTACGCCTCGGCCGGCGCAGGGGGCGGAACCACGCATGCGCGGCGCTCCCAGGCAGGGAAAGTCCTCGACTTACGACCGGTTGGGTAGTCCTCGACTTACGACCGGTTTAGTCCTCGACTTACGACCGGTTTAGTCCTCGACTTACGACCGGTTTAGTCCTCGACTTATGACCGGTTGGGGTCGCGGCATTAAAAAGGTTGAGAACCACTGGAATAGACCATCTGCTTGCTGCATTCCATTCTTCACTACAATCCTGGGAAAGGGTTAGATCAATTTTTGACCTTGGCCACTTTAAGATATGTGGACTGCAGCCCCCAGAATTCGTGTCTAGGAAATTCTGGAGGTTAGAGTCTGTATATGTATACCTTATATTGGCCACAGTTGAGAAATACTGGATTAGATAGTGACCACCAGGTTATTTGTTGATTTTAATGGTTAGATGGGGATTTAACAAGGTACATGTACTGTAACCCATGCCCACGTAAAGGTGAGAAGAGTAGATGGAAAACATTTAGACAAAAGGGCATGCTTCTTTCTGTTATTTGCAGCTTTTGAATCAATACTTTTAAAAAATGCATGAATAGAATGAGAGCTGAAAAAAGATTGCTAAGAATCAGATTTTTGTTTAAACTCCATCTTCTTGCAGATTTTTATCTCTCGTACATCTACCAGCAGACATACCCCCTATATCCAGAATTAGGAATCTGAAAACAATGCGCATTTATATATGTCTGCCTCAAAATTAGAGACGAGATTCAAGAAGTATTGTTTAAAGTTTGTTTTTGTAATCCCATTTCTCATTATGAAGACTTTCACAGTGGTTTATAATATCCCTTCTCTCTCTCCTCCAAAGACGGCCACTGGGAATAAAAATCATTAATTAGAAGTTGGAAGTAGGGAATTGATAGCCCAGGAAAGACAAAATAAAAGTGAGTTTTTTTCAAAGACTGGAATTTGTAATTTTCTTACCATTTTTGGCTCATGGATTGGAAAGGAAATTACCTTTGGTATCCAGCATTGGAGAGAGCAAGCACCTTAGTCTGCTCCCTCAGACCTTTCTGGAGAGAAATAGTAGAACAACAGACAATGTAATTTCAACTTTATGCTGTGCTTTGCGTGGGAAGAGAAGAGATGCTTGGTTAAAGAAACAGTTGGTAAATGTACAGTTAACCTTTACTAGATCAAGCTAGTAAAAATGGGCCTCTTTTCTGAATCCTTCACTTTTTATTTTATTTTTTTTCCAGACCAAATGTGTGTTTGTAAATTAGAAATGTGGTTTACGACAGCTGTCTGCTCAGTGTAAAAGCAAAATAAACAGAAAACAATACAACAGCCCACAAATGTTTTTACATGAAAATACTTAGTGCACAGTGTTCAATCCCAGTTTTCACAAGTATGCTAGTGGCACTGAATAGTTTTCTAAGAAAAGTTCAGAAGCGGGGAATTTGGTTTATTCGGGAATATGTGCAATCACCTGTAATCAGATCCTCTTTTGTTTGCCAGCTGATTCATTCCTGTAGTAACAGGCACACAAGCAAACACTAGAATGCTCATATATCATATTAGAGACAATTTGATAACTTGATACCTCTATTCACTTGAGTTACCATCTGCAGTCAGCTTAATGATCTGGACAATCCAGAGAACAGCATCAAACTTGATTTATTGCTAAGGACATGTTGCCTTTTGTGGGAAAACAGACTGAAATTTCCCCTTCACAAAATATAAACCCTGTCCTCTTTCCACATAATATCAGAAGAGAAGGTTAATTCTTTTTTTCTTCTTTTCTTTTCTCTTTTCCTAATCCACAGCCACTATAGCTTTTGAATGCTTCTTCTGCAATTTAAAATGTATTTAGCAATTAAAGGAATTAGAAAGACATTCAGATCCATCAACCGATTTGCCCTTTTCATGATGCTAAAGACTTTGTTAACTTCCAATATGTTTCTCATTTGAAAGGAAATGGAGCTCCTGTCTTGGCAAATAAACATGAATTATAGCCTTTACCAACATATCTTAGGAAAGGTATGGACACCATGGATGTATTTACTTGCTGAATTGTATAAGAAGCAGGAAAAAGCAATGTTAAATCATTTCCTGTTTCTGCCAGATGATTCTTCTTTCTAGTCCCAACTGGAAAACCCTGAATAATATTTTTTTCTACTTCCTGTCAGTCCTGCTTATGTGGTCATCATTGATCTCAGAAAACTAAGCAGGAAAATGGAAGATGATCCTGGGAGCAGGAGAAGACCTGACAAACCAATTCCATATAGTTCAGGGGTCTCCAAACTTGGCAACTTTAAAACTTGTGGGCTTCGACTCCCAGTGTTCAGATAGCTGAATGTATGGAATTTTTTGTGGAATCTGAGGCAGTGCTTTGGCTGAGGCGACAATGGATGGCCAAGGCCAGGTTCCCTCATATGATGACGGCCACCACCATCTCTTCAGGCTGCTCCAGACGAGGGGTGAAGTGCTGTGCAGGCACAGAAAGACTACCAACCGACTGAAGGAGTGCATAACACCTGCGCAGAGCCAGACGCAACTCCTGAGGCACTCTTATTTACATTTGATTTCTAATTTCCAATTGACCTCACGTGAACCAGACTGGGACAACCAATGGGCAGGATGTGGTTCAGGGCTATAAAATGCCCATGTCTGCTCTAGACAGACAGACAGACAGACATCAATGCCTAGGTTCAAGTCTTCTGTTGACTTTTCTCGTCAGTCCATTCCAAGTTATTGGAGGCTCATTATTTCTTTATACTGTTACTGTAAACCACGGGTCTGGTCTGACCATAATCACTGGACTGTTTATTTTTTTTTAAATCAAAACTCCAATTTCTAACTGTGTTTCTCTGTTCCTCCTTGTGTGGCTGCTCAGTTCAGTTGTCTTGAATCTCCCTGATGTCTATTATATAATAACCATCAGCTCAGATTTTGAAAATCAGCCTGGTGCCTCACCTTTGGCAAATGCACTCACACCGATCAGTGAATTCCAATTCTGGAACCATGTTTAGGAAGAAGCACATTCCTTTCTATAGTTTTTTTTTAAGTTGCTTTATAGTCCTGATTTGTGTCTCTTCTCAGTGTTTCTGAAACAGTGATATATCACTATGTAAAGAAATGAAGAAATACAGAATGGTTCCAGTCTTAAGAGAAAGGCTGAATTAATTCCCAACTTCTCCCCCTTCTTTCCCAAACACAACCATGGTGTATTGGATTAGTATATATGTAGATAAGCACAATTTCACCCTTTTTTACACCTTAGGAAAGCAAAAAAAGCCAGATGTGATCTACCTGTAGAGATTTTTTTCATTGTTATTTGGGATGAGGCCAAAGTAAGAAAATAAAGCTTATAAATTGCAGGTAGTAAAATAACAAGAAACAAAACACCTTGTAAGAGAAACACTTCATCAGGATGGTACTTTGTTTTACCCTTCTGGTTTTATCACCTTGTCCATAACAAATCTTTCTAACCATCTACATGAATGTTCATCACCCAAAGGTTGTTTACATCTACCAAAGCTATGCAAATATCTACAATCGTTATTTTCTCTGAATGTCATGGGACTGTAACCTTTCATTGCTGCTATTTATTGAGGATGGGTCCTAATTTTAAGTCCCCACCACCTCTAATACATTAGTTTCACCAATATTTACATTTACATGGTTTATATTCAAAGTAATGTTGCCTTTAAGTCAGGCTTAGTTCCTTTTTTCTTACATGGATGCAGAAATCTTCTTTGTCATTTCTTCTTCTGACATACTGCATACTACTTCCTAAACCAACCTAAAACTTCCTAGTCCAACCTAGAATTTTGGATTTCTCAAATGGTCTCCAGCCAAGCCCAAATTAATGCTGATCTTACTTAGGTTTCTAGATTAATGAAAGTTGGTAATTCCTAGGCAACATTCTGTATTATCCAAAAAACCCCAACATGGACATCAAATCCATGAAGTTGCAAGGCATCAAACTCTGAATACAGAATAGAATACAGAATGACAGAGTTGGAGTGGATCTTGGAGGTTTTCTAGTCCAATACCCTACTTGAGAAGGAGATTCTATACCATTCCGGACAAATAATTGCCCAGTCTCTTCTTAAAAGCCTCCAGTGATGGAGTGCCCACAACTCTGGTGGCAAGCTGTATGATTGATCAATTGTTCTCACTGTCTGGAAATTTCCCCTTTAAAACACTCTGTTGGAAGGAGATTTATAATAATAATAATAATAATAATAATAATAATAATAATAATAATAATAATAATAATAATAATAATAATAATAAAAGTTGGAAGGGACCTTGGAGGTCATCTAGACCAACCCCCTGCTCAGGCAGGAAACCCTATACCATTTCGGACAAATGGCTGTCCAGTCTCTTCTTAAAAACTTCCAGTGTTGGAGCATTCACTGCTTCTGGAGGCAGGTCGTTCCATTGGTTAATTGTTCTAACTGTCAGGAAGTTTCTCCTTAGTTCTAGGTTGCTTCTCTCCTTGATTAGTTTCCATCCGTTGCTTCTTGTCCTGCCTTCAGGCACTTTGGAGAATAGCTTGACTGCCTCTTCTTTGTGGCAGCCCCTGAGATATTGGAACACTGCTATCATGTCCCCCCTCGTCCTTCTCTTCATTAAATTTAGATATAGATAGATAGATAGATAGATACAGTAGATGATAGATAGATAGATAGATAGATAGATAGATAGATAGATAGATAGATAGATAGATAGATAGATAGATAGATAGATAGATAGATAGATGGATGGATGGATGGATGGATGGATGGATGGATGGATGGATGGATGGATGGATGGATGGATGGATGACAGACAGGCAGGCAGGCAGGGAGACAGGCAGACAGACAGACAGACAGACACAAAGGTTCTTGATGCCTTAAAAAGCTGAAAGAGTTTTGCTCAAGATTTGAGAAACGTTTTCCCCCAAATATCACTGAATGCAGCCACCGAAAGCTGGTGAAGACGCCACAGCTTTCTTTGTTTTAAATGGGGAACTGGTTCGACATCAAACTCTGCAGGATCAAGACTTCCAACATTAGAAAAGTAGTTAGCATAAATTTCACAGGAAGATGAAGAGTTTCAGTGCTATTTTGGAACAGCCAAACAAATAACTGTTGAAAATGCAAACCTGTTTAAAAAAAAAAACCCATTTCTCTTGTTCTTTAACAAGCCAATTTTTCAAACAACAGCAACAAAAAAATACATGCACGCATGGCGGGGAACTTTTCCCCACATTCATTCAAAATCTGTTTGCAAATCTGCTAAGGGTATCTTTTCTGCGGAAGGGAGCTCTGTTTCTGCATTCATTTTATCAGAAATATGTGAAACCCGCTGTTTTGTAGAAGTAGTAAAAGCAGATGGGTTAGCTTCGGCAGCAGAATCTGCTGAAGGAACTATCAGCTCTGCAAACTAAATCTTCACCCCTATTAACGCCAAGAAACTCTCGTCTCACTGGTCCCCAAATAAGCTTGCTTCTACTGTGAAAAAGAACAGAACGACAAGCCTTGAGAAGCAGAAGTCTCTTTTAAAGGTGATGTCTTATACTCAGGCTGGACTCTTTTTATATATATATATATATCATAAAATCATAATGTTGGAAAGAGCTGCTTTGCCCCTCCGAGTCCAACATCCAGGCTCAATGTTGGAATCCAAATTAAAGCATTTTAAACAGATGGTGTAATAGCTTCGGCTTGGAGACATCCATTGAAGGGAACCCTTTTTTTTCTCCCAGTAATTGGCTCCGCTGTCAAACGTCTTCCTCTGAGGATTTTTAGGGGTAGCATTCAACATTCTCATTTTTCTTTCCTAGAACTTCAGACCGTTATTTTGTGCCTTGTACTTTGGGACAATAGCGTACTCTCATAATTTTACCTCAGCCCTCAGTCTCACTTTTCAATCCCCTGACTCACCTCGTAACTTTTATCTGCAATGGCTGTGTCTGAATTCTTCCAAAACACAAATTATAATAACATATTTTTTTTTTAAAAAAAAAATGGACACAGTACTGATGGGGAGATTCGGCCAATGTTGAATCAACTGGAATATTTACATCTGGTGATTTATAAAGTAAAATGTGTGGTTTTTTTCCAAGTCCTCCCCAGTGCTGATTTTCAAGCAAGTGCATGCTTCCAAGAGGAAGGTGGACACTCCCCAATTTTGCTTGTTAGAAACCGGGAGACTGTGAGTTCCAGTTCTGCCTTAGGCATGAAAACCAGCTGGATGACTTTGGGCCAATCACCAAAAGACTGTGAATTCTAGTCTCGCCTCTGGCATGAAAGCTGGTTGGGTGACTTTGGGCCAATCATCAAAAGACTTTGAATTCTAGTCCCACCTCTGGCATGAAAGCTGGTTGGGTGACTTTGGGCCAATCATCAAAAGACTTTGAATTCTAGTCCCACCTCTGGCATGAAAGCTGGTTGGGTGACTTTGGGCCAATCACCAAAAGACTTTGAATTCTAGTCCCGTTTCAGGCATGGAGCCAATCCCTCTCAGTGCAATCCACTTCACAGGGTTGTTGTGGGGAAAAGAGGAGGAGGAATATGTACTTTGTATGTTCAGCACCATGAATTACTTATAAAGTAATAAAGTGAGATTAAGAAAAAAGTCTTTAAAAAATTAAAGATGCCATTGCTGTAACTAGGTCAGTGATTTTCAAAGTTGGCAACTTTAAGACATCTGAACCCCTTCAAAATTCCCAGCCAATATGCTGGGAGTTAAGGCCCACACATCTTTAAATTACTACATTTGGGGAAAAAAAATACTGAACGATATTTAAGTATCCAGTTTGCATTTTATTAGTGATTGAGATTATAATGGGGCAGAAGAACAACAGTGATGACTTTGAATGGAAGATCTGAGCAATAGGAGGCTGAAGGTGCTAAGGAAATGTACTGGGAAAAGTATTATGAAAAAAGATTTTTAAAAGAATAGACATGGTGGTAGTGCTATCAAAATGAGATTTGGTAGACATCTGGGACTGTACCCAGTAAAATTAATAGGAGGCCCTTTGAGAGAATAGTAGTAGTAGTAGTAGTAGTAGTAGTAGTAGTAATAACAACAACAACAACAATATTATTATTATTGTTATTGTTATTGTTATTATAAAGTTGGAAGGGATCTTGGAGGTCATCTGGTCCAACCCCCTGCTCAGGCAGGAAACCCTATACCATTTCAGACAAATGGCTGTCCAGTCTCTTCTTAAAAACTTCCAGTGTTGGAGCATTCACAGCTTCTGGAGGCAGGTTGTTCCACTGATTAACTATTCTAACTGTCAGGAAATTTCTCCTTAGTTCTAGGTTGCTTCTCTGTTTTTGGTTTACCTTATTTTGAAACAGGTTCAACAGAATAACAGAGTTGGAAGGGACCTTGTAGATCTTGTAGGTCAACCCCCTGCTCAAGGAGGAGACCCTATATCAGGGGTCCCCAACCCCTAGTCCGTGGACCAGCACCGGGCCACAGCATGCCAGAAACGAGGCTGTGCAAAAAGCAAAGCCCCATCCGTGGGATGCAGGCAGTATATGAAACCACGCCCCCTCCATTCCGCAGAAAAACCTCTCTCCACAGAACTGGTCCCTGATGCTCAAAAGGTTGGGGACTTCTGCCCTATATCATTCCAGACAAGTGGCTGTCCAGTCTCTTCTTAAAAGCTGGCAGTGATGGAGTACCCACAACTTCTCAAGGCAAACCGTTCTACAGGTTAATTGTTCTCACTGTTAGGAAATTTCTCCTTAGTTTTAGGTTGGTTCTCTCCTTGATTAGTTTCCATCCATTGTTTCTTGTCTTGCGGTCTGGTCCTTTAGAGAATAGGTTGATCCCCTCATCTTTGTGGCAGCCCCACAAATATTGGAACACTGTTATCAAGTCACCCCTAGTCCTTCTTTTCACTAGACTTTGTTGTTGTTGTTAGTTGCAAAGTCGTGTCCGACCCATCGCAACCCCATGGGCAACGTTCCTCCAGGTCTTCCTGTCCTCTACCATCTTCTGGAGTCCATTTAAGCTCACGCCTACTGCTTCAGTGACTCCATCCAGCCACCTCATTCTCTGTCTTCTCCTTCTATTGCCCTCAATCTTTCCCAGCATTATGCTCCAGTGAGTCCTTCCTTCTCATTAGGTGGCCAATTTGAGTTTCAACTTCAGGATCTGGCCTTCTAAAGAGCAGTCGGGGTTGATCTCTTCTAGGACTGAACTAAACAATTTCTGCAACTGTTCCTCATACATAATACTACTTCAGAAGGCGATGGACCAGAATAAAACCATTGAAATACTCATTGGGCTCTTGAAATATATGAAATACAAATCTCAAGACATAGAGCCACCAGCTGGATTTACTTATTTTTTCTTCATACACACATGCATACCCAACATCAATTTAGTTTAATTTTTGTTTCAGCTTCATTCTTCATGAAAAAATATATATAAAAAATATATCTCCCCTGTTCATCTGCATTTGCTTAAATCTAAGGTAGGGGGTTTATTACTGACGGATGTGGCCCAAAGCCAGAAAGGAGCAGAGTTCCTATTATTGAGAACATGGATTTCTCTTGAACTGCCTGAT
>NW_015395130.1:22786-25378 GCF_001527695.2 Protobothrops mucrosquamatus | reverse complement strand
GAAGGATTCAAATTTCCCATCCATAGATTTAATTTTGTCCTTAAGTTCCCCTGTATCATTCCTTATTTCACCTATTTCTTTTTTCAGATCTTCATGGTTTTTGCACATTAACTCTTGCATTGATTGCAGCATTTGCTGCAAATCTTTAAGTGGGTTTGCCCTCTCTTTTTGTGCCATTTCTTCTAATGATCTTTGCCTCACAGGGCTTGGTTCCAGCAATGTGGTTTGAGATGTCTGCTTTCTCCCTATTCCAACCTTTGTAAGATTTGGAATATTAGACATTTTTTTCAATTCTCCAAGCCAATCTCCCCACTTATTTACAATTGTTAGAATATTTTCCAGAGTATCAAAGTTGTTACTAAAAACTAGTTCTTGGCATTAGAAGGCAAAACCAAATCTACACAGTCTCTTTCCCTGGTTGTTTTTCCCTTCCCACTCTTGCAGCAGTTCTCAATTTAGCCAGCAGGTGTCACTCTAATATTGTCTCTAGTATTGAATCTATCTGTTCGTTCCAAGATGTCTACCTCCTTCTTTTTCTTCCAAGCATTCTCCCTGTACCTTAGAACAGCTAGCTTTCCAAAGTTAAATTTTCGTCCCGGGAATAAGGGAATAAGGGAATAAGGGAAGAAAGAAGAGGCCCCCTTTCTCTTCTCCACGAATCCAACCAACGTAGCAGGTAAGCAGGCAAACCTTTTTAGACCAAAACTTCCTTTTCGCCGCTTTTCCAGGAATGAGGGAAATCCCTCCTCCCCTCTTGTAGGCTGCTAAAATCAGTCAAATTCAACCAAAATCCTCCAGCACGGGCTTACACCGGATCCCTTCTGGCCAGGATCACTGCTCAGATAAATTTGACTGGAACTGTCACATCACCATCCAGCTACTCCACCACTATACTTCGGCCATCTGACAGCTGTCATTCCTTCACGGCTGCCATTGTCGGCTGTTTTACCATCTCCGCTTGGCTTGTCAAAGCTTCTCCTGGGTTCGTCGGTCCTGGCTGCCGCCTAAAACCACCCCCCAGGATGCCTTGTTATTCCCAGTACCCCTCCAGGGAACTGGGGACCCCAAAGTGTTGTGTCCTGAGCCTGCAAAAGGCAGGCTCGGGACGTTGCAAGAGTCCCGGGCATTTGCAGAAGCTGCCCGGGACCAGACTGAGTGGCGCCGGCCTTGCGCGCATGCGCAAGGCGGGAAAAGACCGCCTCATGATTGGTTGAACTTGCCCGGGGATCAGAAGGTATAAATAGAGGACTGCGTGCCTCTGCTCGGGTTGTTCGTAGATTGGAAGCAGAGAATAAAGACTTGTTAGAAATGCTTCGTCTCAAGCGCCATTATTCTCCGGACTTAACACTGGCGACGAGGGTGGGATCCAGTCTATACAGCTAGGAAAGCTTGAAGACTCACCCAAAGAAGTCCGGAAGAGAAAAGGGTGTAGAAGTCAGCGTTATTCTGCCAGTACGAAATTGCTGGAGGGTGCATGCGACTGAAGAAGACTCTGATCCTCGATCATGGCGAAAATTGGGCGTTTAGCGGAATTCGACGTCTCTCACCACGAGAGGTGGGAATCTTATGTTGCAAGAGTCGAGACGTATTTCCGCATAAACCAGATTCGGGAGGAAGGCTTGAAGGCTGCCACATTGTTGTGCGTTTGTGGGCAAGACGCCTTTGAGATCGCCGAGAGCTTAATCGCCCCGGACTCGCTGGAAACGGTATCATGCTCCGATCTAAAGAAAACTTTAAAGGAACATTTCCAGCCCAAGCAATCTGTCATGGCTTGGAGGCACACATTTCAACAGAGAGATCAGCGAGTTGGAGAATCAGCAAAAGAATACGTTGCGGCCTTGAGAAGAGCAGCTAAACCGTGCGACTTCAAGGACTTAGAGGAAAGACTTCGCGATCGTTTTGTGTGCGGACTGAGGAACACAGAATTACAGCAGAGGCTGTTCGCCAGGGAAGATGTCTCCTTCCAAGATGCTCTGTGAGAGGTTTCGGCTGAAGAAGCTGCAGGTGGGGCGGTCCAGAACATGCGGCCTAAGCGAAACGTTCCAGAGACTGCCACTATTCACAAGGAAGACGTGCGCGAGGATTCGGAAGAAGATCCTGAAGAAGAGGTGGACAAGCTTTACCAAGCAGCTGGGAGGAGGTCCAAAGATCGTCAGGACAAGGGCCCAGCTGAGCTTCGTTGCCTTGGATGTGGTGGACGCCACAAGTGAGCGGAATGTCAGTTCCGTTCCGCCATTTGCCGAGCGTGCGGAAAGAAGGGCCACATCGCTGCGGTCTGCCTGGGTCGACAGAAGGTACAACCGAAGGAAGAATTGAATCTGAAAGGTACCAGGGTGCCCAGCCAAAACAGGGTGGGGTTCTGTGCAACACGCCGGAACATTTTAAGAATAGGCACACACACAAACCCCTTAAAAAGAAACTAACACTTAAAGTGAAATTGCAGGGAGTTCCATTGTCGATGGAACTTGACACGGGGTCTGCCCTATCCATAATTTCCCTCAACACATTTCACAAAATCTGCAGCAGCAGTGGCCAGAGAGTTTCGTTAAGGCCCTCTAATGTAATCCTTATGGATTTCCAAAATTCTCAAGT
>NW_015395130.1:9793-16322 GCF_001527695.2 Protobothrops mucrosquamatus | reverse complement strand
ACGAGCCAGGAAAACCACACTCTGTCAGGAAACACGGGAATGAATTCAGAGGGGTTAGAAAACTCCATAGAGGGTAGGTCAACCAGGTTTAGCGATCAACAGGGCCCTGACTGCTCGAATACAGGAGACAGGCAGGAAAGTCAAACTGAAGTCACCAGTCATCCACAGGGCACATCCACAGGGCACTTCAAGAAGCAACGGGGAAAACAATACAAACTCCCCAGGTCCGAGAAGGTCGCTCAGGGTAAGAGGCCCTCCCAAATACCTAGCCGATTACGTAAGGTGAGCAGGTACATAGCAATAGCTGAACTAAAGGTACAGGGTGGTTGACTTTAAGGAAACAAGGTTGGGGCCACTGGGTCTGGTTCAAAGGAACAGTCCCACACCTTATACACTGTGTGACATTAACTCATTATTAATTATATTACCATCACTAGGATGGCGTCCATGTGGGTGCAATCTTATTTCATCCAGGGGGAAGGGGTGTTGTGTCCTGAGCCTGCAAAAGGCAGGCTCGGGACGTTGCAAGAGTCCCGGGCATTTGCAGAAGCTGCCCGGGACCAGACTGAGCGGCGCCGGCCTTGTGCGCATACGCAAGGCGGGAAAAGATCGTATGGTGATTGGTTGAATTTGCCCGGGGATCTGAAGGTATAAATAGAGGCCTGCGTGCCTCTGCTCGGGTTGTTCGTAGAATGGAAGCAGAGAATAAAGACTTGTTAGAAATGCTTCGTCTCAAGCGCCATTATTCTCCGGACTTAACACAAAGGATCTGTCAAGCAGTCGGAAGCGGGGTTAGACGCTCCGGAGAATCGTCCAACACACCCGTTCTTCTTGACAGCTGGCCCCGCCCTCCCCGAAGTGAAACGTATTCTTGACTCTAGAATTTTTAAAGGGAAATTGCAGTACCTAGTACAATGGAAGGGGTACTTGCTGTCCGAGGCTACTTGGGTGAAATGTAACGATGTGAAGGCTGACCGACTCATCAAAAAGTTTCATGAGAAAAACCCCAACAAACAAGGGATAATCCGTGACATATGCTTTTGTTCACATACAGGACCTATCCTTTTTGTAAGGGGGGTGAGGATGTCAATGCTGCTAATATTGGATATTATTGCTTTGACAAGATATGTAGAACTGTCTGGTATTTTTAGAGTTAATTCAGATGATGGGGGGGGAGGAGAAAGATAAGGACTGCGCGCGGGAAGGGAATGGAAGTGAATCTTTGCCCTCCAGCTTGATTGGAAAATGAGAATCATGACAGCAAAATAGGGGTGGGGAATAGCCTGGAAGGTTATGTGCAAAGGAAGGGAAATTCAGATCTTGGCATCTATCCATGTAGTGCTGACACTCTGTTGCACTGTAATAAAGGCTTTCTAGGATAAACAATGCCTGGAAGTTCTTTGAATTGTTTCATTAGTCGGAAGCATGAAGTAGACTTCAACTCCCAGAATTCTCCAGTCAGCATTCTGGCTGGGGAATTCTGGGAGTTGAAGTCCACATACCTTGAAGTTGCCAAGATCGAGAAATTCTGTTCTATGAAACAAATGCAAGGGATTCATTCAAAGATAAATCAATCACTGGCAACATAAACTGGTTAGCATTTGCTTTTTTTCTTTTTAAAAATCCATAGATAGGCTGGATTGTTGAGCTTTTTTTTTTTTAATAAGAAGCAATTTAGAGGGTAATAAATGATCATTCAGGAAGTACACGAGAATGAGGAACATCTGTTCAAAAAAGTTCTCAGTATTGTCAGCTTACGCAGATTTTTAAGAGTCAAAGAATGTCTGAAAATACCTCTTGGCCACTCCAAGCAAAATAAGGGTTCAGTCTGCTCAATATTTGAACAGATTTTGAAACAAGTTAGCAGTTGAAGAAAAAAAACCTACCCAAATTTTCAATAAAACCAAGTGGTTTTTGAAAGATGCAGCTATACAGTGTTGAGTAGCTTTCAGCCTCCTTTCACCCAGAACATGATCTATACTATCTATTCCTCTGCTCATCTCCTTCATAAGCTTTTTAATTCCATTTAGTTTAAAATGATCTGTTGGTCATTTTGAAACTTTCATTTGGATTACCTGCCAATAAAAGAGAATATATGTAGCTTGGAGTTGTACTGTGGCATCCTTGGTGTTCTCTGAGCTTGGTTTTTTGTTTGCAGATGTTTTATTACACAGCAAGGTAACTTCATCATCATTGTTAGTGTGCAATGCTGATAAGGCAAACTACTATATATAAACAGGGAACAAACTCCACACTCACCATCACTGATGGCATTACCTAGTTGGGTGATCAAACATCTGCAACAATCTCCTTCTCCTTCTCCTTCTTCTTCTTCTTCATGCTATTTCTGCACTATGGTGGAGTTCACTTGTGGGCATATCCATATCTATTTGGCTTGGCCTAGGACATCTTCAGGGATGACGCCCACACATTTCATGTCCTTCTTGATGCAATCCACCGTATGGAATGGAATAGAATGGAACGGAACGGAACAGAACAGAACAGAATAGAATAACAGAGTTGGAAGGGATCTTGGAGGTTTTCTAGTCCAATCCCCTACTCAACTATACCATTTCAGACAAATGGTTGTCTAATGATATCTTTTCTTAAAAACTTTCAGTGTTGGAGCATTCACAACTTCTAGAGGCAAGTCTTTCCACTGGTTAATTGTTCTAACAGTCAGGAATTTTCTTCTTAGTTCTAGGTTGCTTCTTTCCTTGATGAGTTTCCATCCATTGCTTCTTGTCCTGCCTTCAGGTGCTTTGGAAAATAGATTGACCTCCTCTTCTTTGTGGCAGCCCCTTAGATATTAGAACACTATTATCATAGCACCTCAAATCCTTTTTTTCATTATTTCATTATTTCATTATTTTAATTTATTCCTTGGTTTACCATGGGGTTGCTGGCCATCAGGGTCCAGGCCCATAGCTGTCCTCACCATCAAGTCTTCTTTACCACATATAACATGTCCATATCATCTATGTCTTCCTTCCCACAATTTTGGTATGATTGGTGCAGCTCCCAGTCAATGTCAGATAGCATTGTTCATGGTGTAGTCAAATTGTATTAGTCCAAGACACCATTGGAGGTGCAGATGACAAGCTCAGAGACCACCAAAGCTCCAAAATTTTACCTGGTCTTACACTTGAGGAACATAACGAAGAATACAAAGTAAATTGTTATGGTAGTGAGGAGATGGTTCTCAGATCCATCTATTTACTGACAAAATATTAGATGCTATTAGCAACTTTTTAGAATTCTGTGTAATAAAATTATTCTGCAAACAACCCAGAAAAAATGAATGATTATTATCAGGTGGTAGGACAATGATGAATTTCTCCTCAGAGCAGATGTTCCAAATAAACGACATTTGTAACCGTCCTTGATTTATGGTCTCAACCAAGGAAAAGAGATTCTAGAACAAAAGGAGCAACAACAAGCTATTGGAACATTTATATATCTTATAAGTCACAACAGAAAGAATGTGCTTCACTGGAGTCGTGGTACTTGTTTGCTATTGAAGTGAACTTTGAAGAGTAAGAGCAATAAAGAATAAAGGGGGAACCAGAGAATCTTGCCCTGGTGGGGAAAAAATCTAATTATCAGTATCATGAGCTGGGATTTAGGAGAAATGTAAAGAGAACCAGTTTTGTCTGGTAGTTAAGGCACCAGGCTAGAAACCAGGAGATTGTATGTTCTAGTCCAGCCTTAGCCATGAAAGCCAGCTAGGTACAGTAACTTTGGGCCAGTTACTCTCAGCCCAACCCAAGGTTCTTCTTGTGGGGAAAATAGAAGAGGAAGGTGTGTGAGATACACAGTAGAACAGGGGTGTCACACTCAATTTCATTGAGGGCCTCATCAGCATTGTGGTTGCCCTCGAGGGGCTGGGTGGGTGTGGCCAGGATGGGTGCGGCCTACTGGGTGGGTGTGGATGGAATGGGTGTGGCCTATTGGGTGGGCGTGGATGGAATGGGTGTGGCCTATTGGGTGGGCGTGGCCAGCTCTATATCGTTCGCGTCAAGGGTGCCTGTGGGGGCCTGGGCAGGAGTGGGATGGATCTGAGGGTCTTTGGCAGAAGGGGGTGTGACCAGGGCAAGTGCCAAGGCATGGTCCACTGGAGGAGCCTCACTGTTCCTCTCAGGCTATGCGGGGGGGCTGGATGGTGGTGCGGGCTGCTGGGAGCCCTGGACAGCAGAGGTCAAATGCCCACCCTGGCCCTCGAGCACCCGTGGCACCAAGCCCAGCCCCACTTCCCCAAGGGGGCACCCAGCTGCACTTACCTCCTCCTCAAGGCTGCTGCTGCTGTTCTCGCTCTCCTTAGCCAGGTTGCTCTTGATGGGTACGAGGGCAAAGTCAGAGGGAGGCCCATTCCCTCTCCATGGGAGGAGACCCGGCTTTGTATCCAAAGCTTCCTTAGTAATAGGATGGGAGAACCCCAGGATAGGCCAGGAGGAGGGGGCAAGGGGATGGTGAAAGGGCAGCAGGGCAGGACTAAGGCAGGACTTCCCTCAGACCCTCCCTCTCCTTCTTTCCTTCTTTCCTTTCTTCCTTCCTAAGTACAGACTGGTGGGAAAATATTTGAGATGAGGGAGGGAGAAAAACAGGCAAGAAACAAAGCTGGGGAGGGGTCACCCTTTGTGAGGAATGAAGAAATGCACCATCGCCTGGAAATGGCCAACACATGGCCCTCACCTACTTCACATATCTGGCTTGGTGGGCTCTGGGGGTGGGATGCCATGAGCAGCGTGAGAGTCAACGTTACCTGTGCAATGCCGCCCAGCCCCCAGCCTACCCGGTTTCGGCAGGGAGCAGGGCACTTTCCTCATAGCGCCAAGAGGCTGAACAGGGCAGCGCAAATCCAAAAAGAAGCATGATGCCGCCCAGTCCCCAGCTTGCCCGGTTTCAGCAGGCATCGAGAGGCTGAACCAGGCGGTGCGAAGCTCACCAGCTTTGCACCTTGCTGCCTCCTGAAACTGGACAGGCTGGGGGCCAGGCAGCATTGCACGTCTCATCAGATTCACGCTACCCGGCTTAGCTCTTGGCTAAGCGGCCGGCCTCTGTGGAGATGGTGTGGGCCCGGCGTGGACCTGGAGGCTTGTACGGTTGGGGCCTGGCTGACTCTGACTTTGCAATTCCCCCCCCCCCTGTGGGGGTTAAGAAGAACAATAAACTGTTGCTGCTTTCTTGTTATCCATCTAAGCCCCTGACTAGGATTACCATCACGAGGACTTTCCCCCCTCCCCTACTCTGCTGCTGGACTTCCTGATGTGAACTGGACTGTATTCCAGGAAGGAACTGCTGGCCCTGCGTGATTCCCCCATCACGCAGGCATGGCCTAATACGATCTCAAGGGCCTGCCTTGATGAAGGGGTGTGGAACCCCGAGAGGTGGCATACAGCAACAGCAACTAGGGAACTAAGGAGAAGAAAATTGCGAGTCTTCTTAGAGGGGTGTTTTATTAAATTTTTAGGGGGTTCGGGGTTGGCCCGAGGGGACTTAGGGGAGCCCTCTCTGAGGCCAAGNGCCAGGTCCGTGGTAAATAAGGCCCCCCTCATTCAAGAGCTTATTCAAGAGGGGGGAGCGGACCTGGCAGGTATCACCGAGACCTGGTTGGGCATGGAAGGGGGAGTTCCACTTGTTGATCTATGCCCACCGGGTTTCCAGGCATTCCATCAGCTGAGGGCCCGGGGTAGGGGCGGTGGGGTAGCGGTCATTATAAGGGAGAGCCTATGTCCGAGGGAGGCCACTGTGCCTCAGATAGACGGTGCAGAGTCCCTCCTTGTGAAGTGGGGGCATGGGGTGCAAGTGGGCCTGTTGATAATATACCTGGCCCCCTGCTATGTGTCAACGGCCCTGCCTGAGCTGGCTGACGTGATAGCCGGGGTGGCGGTTGAGACCCCCAGACTTATAGTCATGGGGGACCTCAACCTGCCATCGGCGGGTGAAACATCGGCGGCAGCTCGGGAGTTCTTGGCCTCCATGACGACCTTGGACTTGACCCAATTAGTCCATGCCCCCACTCACACGGGAGGACATACACTAGATCTAATTTTCGTCTCTGGCCAGTGGCAGAATGATCTGGAAATGGGGGAGATAAATATAGAGCCCTTGTCATGGTCAGATCATGCACTCCTTAGGATGGACTTCTGGACCGCTTCCCCCCGCCGCAGGGAGACGGAACCGCGTAGATGGTTCCGTCCCAGGCTCCTGATGGACCCGGAGAGGTTTCTGACGGAGCTTGGGCCATATCCGGAGGATCTAGGCCACGACTCGGCGGAAAATCTGGCGGCGGCCTGGGATGTGGCCGCAGCCGCAGCACTGGACCGAGTTGTGCCGTTGCGGCCTCTGACCCGACGCAGATCTCAACTAGCTCCTTGGTTTACCGAGGAGCTGAGAGAGATGAAACGCCGGAAAAGACGCCTAGAGAGCAGTTGGAGGGCTACCCGAACCGAATCCGACCGAACACAGGTAAGGATACATGTTAGATCCTACCTTGTGGCAATGAGGGTGGCGAGGTCTAATTACTACT
>NW_015395130.1:4293-7633 GCF_001527695.2 Protobothrops mucrosquamatus | reverse complement strand
CCAGAGATCAGGGTGATCCCTGATCTCCCTTCCTTCCGCCGCGCCCTTAAGACATGGCTATTTCAGCTTGCAGGACTGGCCTAGGGGAAATTTTTAGCGGGGGTTTTAAAATAATTTTAAATTACTTAGGCCAATTGTTAATATTTGTCTTTTAATTATGTTTTTAACTGTAGTATTTGGTATTTTGTAGTTGTTTTATCTGGTTGTTAGCCGCCCTGAGTCCGCAAGGAGAAGGGCGGGATATAAATATAATAAACTTGAACTTGAACTTGAACTTGGCGCTGTGAGGAGAGCGCCCCACTGCCTGCTGAAACCAGGCAGGCTGGGAGCTGGGCGGTCTCGCGTTTCTTTTTGGATTTGCGCTGCCCGGCTCAGCCTCTCGATGCTGTGAGGAGAGCGTCCCGCTGCCTGCCAAACCCCCTCCCCCAGAGCCCATCAAGCCGGATATGTGAAGTAGGTGAGGGCCATTTGCTGGCCACTTCCAGGCGATGGTGCATTTCTTCATTCCTCACAAAGGGTGACACCTCCCCAGCATGCACGAAGGGGGCGGGGCTGACATGGCAGGGGCTGGTTCCTTGCTGTTTCCAGACGGCCTTGTGGAGCTAAGACTGAATGGGTTTGAGCATAGATGGCCACCAGAAAATTGTACATTGGCTCCCGGCCAGCCTGGGCCAGGGCCAAGGCAGCGGGGGCCGTTCCCTCACTGTTTCCAGGATGGCTTCATGGGCCACATGAAACCAGTTTGTGGGCTGCATCCAGCCCCCGGGCCTTGTGTTTGACATGTCTGCAGTAGAACATAGAATAATAGAGTTGGAATGGACCTCAGGGGTCTTCTAGTCCAACCCCCTGCCTGAGCAGGAGACCCTATATTATTTCAGACAAATGGTAGTCCAGTCTCTGTGTCAATGCTGCAAATACTGTATATTCTTGCTTCGACAATGTGCAGAACTGTCTGGTATTTATATAGTTAAACCAGCAACCAGGAAAGAGGGAGGAGCATAAGGATAGTCCGTATGGGGAAAGAAACTGGAAGTAAATCACATCTTCCAAGTTGATTGGAAGATGTGAACCATGACCCTACAATAAGGGAGTGGAAATGTTTGGAATGTTATCCATACGGAAAAGAAGCAGATCTAAGCATTCCTCCACATTGTGCTGACGTATCTGTAACATTAATAAATGCTTTTAGGAGAAAATATGCCTGAAAGTCCTTTTTAGTGTTTCGTTAATCAGACATTTGACATTATGCTTAGATCACATCTCATTCTAAAACAGCAGTTCTCAACCTGTGGGTCGCGACCCTTTTGGGGGTCGCACGAGCCTTTCACAGGGGTCGCCTAAGACCATAGGAAAACACATATTTCCGATGGTCTTAGGCAGGGCTTGTCAACCGCCTTCTCTCCCTCCCCCCTCCTCCGCTCCACCTCACTTGTGGAAAATATGCTGCTTGGCGGCAGTCTGCACGAACTCTACCAAATGTGCCCTGCAGGGGGGCGCATGAAGAGCGCAGGCGCAGAGCAAGGCCCCGCCCTCCCCAGAGACTCATTGTGCAGCAACCGGATTGACTTCTCGTGCACGCAGGTCAGCGAAGGGGAGGCTGCCGCAGCACCCAACTCCTGCGCCCGTCAGCTGGCAACCCCCCAACTTGCGCTTGTCAGCCAGTCTCCTTTGCCACCCCGCCTGTCCTCGACTCCTCCTCTGCCCGTTCATGTCAAGCCCGCCGGGGCTTGACAGGGAGAGAGGGAGGGAAGGAGGAAGGGACTCCTCCTCCTCTCCTAAGCTTCAAAGCACGATCGGCTTCCCAAGGGCACCACAATCCTCACGAAAGCGGGGGGGGGGAGAAGCAAAGGGGCGAGAAAGCTCGCGGCGGGCTCGGAGCACCTGTCAGCGTTGGTGACGAGAAATTCCCCACAAACCCAGGAAAGGGGTGGAGAAAAGGAGCCCCCTTTGGGAGGAAACTGTCACCTTCTTCTCCTTGGCTTTGCACTCTTCTGTTCCTCGGCAGCCGAGCTGCCAAGCCTCTGCTGGCTGGAACTTCCTTTCCTTCCCTCCCTCTTGGTCTCTTCCTCCTTTCCTCCCTCTCCCATTGTCCCTTCCTTCCTTCCTTCCTTCCTTCCTTCCTTCCTTCCTTCCTTTCCTTCGCCTCCCTCTTTGTCCCTCCTTCCCCTCCCTCTCTCCCCTTGTCCCTTCCGTCCTTCCTTCCTTCCCTCTTGTCCAGGATCGGGGCGAGCCTCTACGGCTGATCCGCGCTTCTGCAGAGCAGCCCAGAAGCACAGATCAGCTGTAGCTGCTCTCCTTGGCTCCTGCCCAGCAAACTTGCTCGAGCTTTGCTAGAAAACATGCCGCTTGCTAATTTAGCAGAAGCGTGAATCAGCTGTAGCCCGGCGCTGATCCAGGAGCTTCTGCTAACTTAGCAAGCGGCATGTCTTCCGGCGAAGCTGAGCAAGTGAACTGGGCGGAGCTCTCCTCTGTCTCTGCCTGTGCACAGGCAGGTTTGCCGGCAGCAAAGCCCCCAGCCACGCTGGCAGCCTAGCCCCCTCCCCTTGTCCCTTCCTGGGCACGGAGGGGGGGGAGGAAGGAAGGGACGAAGAGGGAGGGAAGTAAGGGACAATGAAAGAGGGAAGGAAGGAAGGAACAATGGAAGGTAGGGAAGGAAGGAAGGGACAAAGAGGGAAGGAAGGAAGGAAGGAAGGAAGGAAGGAAGGAAGGGACAAGGGGAGGGAGGGAAGGAGGAAGAGACTAAGGGAGGGGAAGGAAAGGAAGGAAAGAAGGAAGGAAAGGACAATGGGAGAGAGGGAGGGAAGGAGGAAGAGACTAAGAAGGAGGGGAAGGAAAGGAAGGAAAGAAGAAAGGAAGGGACAATAGGAGAGAGGGAGGGAAGGAGGAAGAGACTAAGGGAGGGGAAAGAAAGGAAAGAAGGAAGGGACAAAGGGAGAGGGAGGGAAGGAGGAAGAGACTAAGAAGGAGGTGAAGGAAAGGAAGGAAAGAAGGAAGGGACAATGGGAGAGGGAGGAAGACACTAAGGGAGGTGAAGGAAAGGAAGGAAAGAAGGAAGGAAGGAAGGGACAATGGGAGAGAGGGAGGGAAGGAGGAAGAGACTAAGAAGGAGGTGAAGGAAAGGAAGGAAAGAAGTGACAATGGGAAAGAGGGAGGGAAGGAGGAAGAGACTAAGGGAGGTGAAGGAAAGGAAGAAAAGAAGGAAGGAAGGGACAAGGGGAGAGAAGGGAGGGAAGGAAGGCAGGCACCCACCCCAGTCCCATCCCAGAGACCAACAGATTCCCCCCCACAGGCACTCTGCAACCTGAGTGATCAGCTGGCCACGCCCCCTGGCCATTGATCA
>NW_015395130.1:0-1229 GCF_001527695.2 Protobothrops mucrosquamatus | reverse complement strand
GAGTTTTCTGGGATTTGCCAACTTTTATCGCCAATTTATCCCCTCTTTTGCCGAAATTGCCTTGCCTCTCACCGAACTACTCAAAACAGGCAAAGGGGGAGGAAAGCCACGGCCGGGCCAACCACTAGCATGGACAATGGGTTGTCAAACAGCTTTTGAGAACTTAAAAAGACTATTTGCCGCTGAACCTGCCCTAAAGTACCCCGACCAAGGAAAACCTTTTGTGATTCAGGCTGATGCCAGCGATGTGGTGGTTGGAGCTGTATTACTGCAAAAGAACAAAAATGGGATCCTGCAACCCTGCGCCTACACTTCTAAGAAATTTACTGAGAGCGAACGAAGATGGGCAATCTGGGAAAAAGAGGCCTTCGCTATTAGATGGGCATTATTAAACTGGCGGCACTATCTAGAAGGGAGCAAAATACCATTTGAGGTATGGACAGATCACAAAAATCTAGAAGCACTGAAAACTCCCCGTAAGTTGTCCCCAAAACAAGTGCGGTGGGTACAATACTTTAACCGCTTCGACTTCACTCTAAAGTACATACCAGGGGAAAAACTTCTTAGCTGATGCGCTATCCCGACTACCCCAATACAAGAGCGAACCGGAAGAGGTCAATGAGGCAATCATCCCCAATCCGCAAATTGCCACTCAACTTATACCTCGCAGGGTCCCCAATCCTGATGACCCTGGAGCAAAGAAAATAAAACGAGAACTCCACACTGATCAATGGTTCAAAGATAATCAGGCCTCCCTAACGTGCAGGGATGGTTTGGCTTACATGGGGGAAAAACTATATTTGCCAGAAGCCCTCCATCTTAATGCTCTCAACCACAGCCATGATGTCAAACAGGCTGGACACTTCGGATATTTGAAAACCCTACACCTCACCTGCCGACAATTCAGGTGGCCAGGGCTAAAAAAGGATGTGGAAAACTATGTAAAAAGTTGTACTATATGTGCCACAATGAAAATAATCCCAGGGAAAACCCCTGGACTACTGCAACCCGTGGCAGACCCTTCTCAACTATGGGAAGAAATAGCTATGGACTTTATAGTAGACCTACCTGAAAGTAGTGGAAACACTGTCATCTGGACTGTAATAGACCTGTTCTCGAAGCAGGCTCATTTCATCGCCTGCAAAGGACTCCCATCTGCCCAACGACTGGCCAAATTGTTCCTGAAACATATCTACCGGCTGCATGGCGCCCCTAAGCGGATAATTTCG
>NW_015395129.1:9081-10809 GCF_001527695.2 Protobothrops mucrosquamatus | reverse complement strand
CTATGACTTTGGTGGAAAACAATTTTTTTTTCATATAGTGCCTCTAACAGCATCACATCTAACTTCTTATAATTTTCACGTGTATTTTCTAATCCATTTCCTAAGATCTCTGTGTCGCTCTCAGTCCAGAAATAAATGTGAAACTTTATGGAAAATTTGGGCCATTGAATCACTATTTAACAGAATAATAGAGTTGGAAGGGACTTGGAGGTCTTCTAGTCCAATGTTGGACTAGAGATTCTCCTTATCCTTGAGCCAAAAGAGTCATGACTCTAACCTTAGCAGACACAGCAAACTACAGAGAACTACTATTCAGGCAGGAAACCCTTTATCATTTCAGACAAATGGTTGTCCAATCTATTCTTAAAAACCTTCAGTGTTGGAGCACCCACAGTTTCTGGAGGCAAGTCGTTCCACTGATTAATTGTCGCAGATGTCAGGAAATTTCTCCTTAGTTCTTCTCTCCTTGATTAGTTTCCATCCATTGCTTTTGTCCTTTCGGGTGCTTTGGAACTATAATTCCCAGTATCCCTCAATTATTACTCATTTCTACTGGTTCTACTCAAAATAGTTGCTCAGTAGCATCTGTAGATCAAAGCTTTCCCTCTCTGGGCTACATTTTTTCAGTTTATTGGTTTAATGCCTTGATAATGAAGCTGCTCATTAAGCCATGTAGAAGCTACAACTGGTTTGGATTATATTAGCACAAATAGCTAAAGTATGTCCATGTAACATTGCTACTATGCAGCTGCATGGTTAACAGTGGACTTCTGGGTACAATTCAAATTTCTGGTTGTCTTCTATAACAGGGGTCTCCAACCACCAGTCCGTAGACCAGTACCGGTCCGTGGCATGCCAGCAACCAGTCCGCACAAACAACCAAAGCCCCATCCGCAGGATGCAGGCAGCACACAAAACCATGCACCCTTCAGTCCGTGGAAAAACCTCTCTCCACAGAACCGGTCCCTGGTACCCAAAAGATTGGGGACCTCTGATCTATAAAATCCTACATCTCATAGGAATGATCTCCTCCCTAGCGTGGTCAACCTAGTTCTTTTTAAATTGTTACATTGTTTTTAATTCTTTTGTAGTAGTAGGTGAAAATGACCTTGGGAAATGAGGGGAAGGGATGCTGAACAGAAATCATCTGATAACAGGTGAGGGGAGCCCGCAACTAAATAACAAACAGAGATAGAAACTTAGGAAGGATCTATAGGAGATGGCCAGGCTGAGCCCAGGGGAAGGCTCAAACACATCATCAGTCATGAATCCCTGAGTGTCCACAAGAGATCTAAGTCCAGCCATTAGTAGCTCAGATTCTTGTAGACAGCTTAAACTGGCAATAAATTTTTATACTCATTTGAAATGCCTGAATCTCCTGATTTTCCCAGCTCTTGACAGGAGCCATTCTAACTTATCAAGCAATAAAAAGAGATGGTGGAAGATTTGTACTTTCAGGCTTGCAAGATTCTGTTAATGTAGCCTCAAAATAAAGTAAATTAGCTCATCTTGATTTGATTTGATTTTGATTTGATTTTATTAAATTTATACCCCGCCCTTCTCCCGGAGGACTCAGGGCGGCTTACAGCCAGTTTAAAACAATGGTACAATACAATACAAAATTTAAAAAGATTAAAAATAACTATTTAAATTTGGCCGCTTCTACTGAAAATTTAATTTAAAACCCCTTTAAAATACCCCTAGGCCAGTCCTGCCTGCTGAAATAAC
>NW_015395129.1:1555-7383 GCF_001527695.2 Protobothrops mucrosquamatus | reverse complement strand
GATCTCAATTGGCTCCCTGGTTTACCGGGGAGCTGAGAGAGATGAAGCGCCGGAAAAGACGCCTGGAGAGCAGTTGGAGGAGGAGCCGAACCGAATTCGACCGAACACAGGTAAGGATACAGGTTAGATCCTACCTAGTGGCGATGAGGGTGGCGAGGTCTAACTACTACTCCACCCTCATTGCGTCATCAGATAATCGTATTTCCTGTCTGGTCTACTTGGGAGGATGACACTTGCTAGATCCTCACTATTGTGCATGAGTGAGTGGACACAGAAGTTGAAATTATAAATAAATTATAAATGAACTATCTCTAATGAAAGCAAGCCTATCATCTTCGGAAACAAATAGCTCACACCTCTTTCTTCTTAAATCAAGAATATTAGACCCCAATGCCTTTAAACTAAATGGAGTCTTTTAGTATAAAATGTGGGGTAGAGGGGAAGATATGAATCTTCTGAACTGACTCCTGAGCAGAGAATGATAAAGGCAAGTTTAATGCATTTGTTAGCTGTCAGCTGAAGTGGGCAACCAAGGTTGATTGTGGGACTGTTTGTGCTGTGAACCTTGCCATGGGACTGCAGAGCATTCAGCCTATCACATTAGAGTCTGCATAATTAAACAATTCAGTGAGTTTGCCATATTAATTCATAGCACGATTACTTCTTGAAGCTGAAGCTTGGAAAGAAACAATCCTAGATCAGATTCAATAGCTGGATTTATGGAAATTACCAAGAAGAAGAAAAAAACCCTACACATTGTTAACTGAATGTAAGTACAGGTAATCCTTGATTTACGACCACAATTGAGCCCAAAATTTATTTTGCTAAGCGAGACAGCCATTAAGTGAGTTTTGCCCCATTTTACAATCCTCTCTTGACACAGTGAAGTGAATCACTGCAGTTGTTAAGTTGGCAACACAGTTGTTAAGTGAACCTGACTTCCCCATTGATTTTGCTTGTCAGACGGTCACAAAAGGTGATCACATAATCCCAGGACATGGCAACTATCATAAATTTGAGTCAGTTGCCAAGTTTCTGAATTTTGATCACGTGACCAAGAGAATGCTGCAATAGTCATAGGTGCGAAAAACGGTCATGAGTCATTTTTTTCAGTGCCGCTGTAACTTTGCACGATCACTAAGTGAACTATTGTAAGTTGAGGACTATCTGTACTCTGAAAGTCTGCCTTTGTAAGATATTTACATAAAAAGGGACACGATATATCCAAGCTTCTGATTTTTCTAAACAACTAATTACCAATCATTCAGATAATAGGCATGATCAGACAATGTCTTCTTCGATCCTGTTATGTTGGTAGCTGTTTATTATAAAGCATGCTTTCAAGATTAATTTCATGTGGAAATCTGAGCGATAATATTTTTAAAAGGAATAAAACATAAATTATATAAAAAGGTTTTGCTTAATTTCAAACCAGTGTTATGCTGTTTATCAGAGCCTTCAAACATTAAGACTTGTGAACTTCAATTCCCAGAAGTCTTCAGCTAGCCATGAATTCTGGGAGTTGAAGTTCAAAAGTCTTAAAATTGCCAGGTTTGGAGATCCTTGCATACAACAAATATTAAACTTCAAGCAAATATTATAATCACTGGTCTACTGTGCTTCCTATAACAGAAGCTGCAGCAGAGTTACTTTTCAATTCTGGGAAAATGCAAGAAAAGATACTTCATTTTGAAACTGATTGTGTGTTTGTGTGTGTGACAGACACAGAGAGAGAGTCTATAGATAAGTAAATTCATAGATCAATAGATATATATTCTTTAGATTTGCTAAAATGTTTCATTTAATTTTTATTCTCTTTTTCTTTACATACATTCATTCAGAAAAGAAAGTGATTGACAACTGCTTTCCTGAAAGAGGGATGTTGGAAGGTCACAGCTTCCAGAAATTATCCAGTGGTAAAGTGCAGCAGCCAGCAATCTAGAGTTAGCACTGGGCAAGTCACTGCCAAAATATCACCATCCAGACAGAAATGTCTTAAACTGGCTTAGCATCCAGCTGTCATCAGCACAGGAGAGGAACTTCTGAGGGGTGCAGGGCAGGCATTCAATGATTCACAAATGGATTTTGGCGATGTGAGTCCAGGGAGGACATGAAACACCTCTGGCCTCATTTCAAAATAAAAGCAATCCATTTTAACTTCTGACAAGAGCAATATGTTTCTTTCTTGACAGCTTCCTGTGTCAAGAGTTGAGGAACTGGGAAAGAAGAAGAAGTATTAAGAAAAGAGAGGAGATGTTCCAAATAAAACAGGGGTCTTCAAATTCGGCCCTTTTACTATTCATGGACCTGGCTGAGGGATTTTGGGAGTTGAAGTCCATGAGTCACAAAAAGGCCGAAGACCTCTGAACTAAAAGACCTCTGAACTAAAATCTCAAGTTATAATGGCACTGAAAAAAGTGACGTATGCCTGTTTTTCACACTTACGACCATTGCAGCATCCCCATGGTCACGTGATCAAAATTCAGACATTTGGCAAATTGGTTCATATTTATGACAGTTGCAGTGTCATATGATCCCTTTTTGCGACCTTCTGACAGGCAAAGTCAATGGGGAAACCAGATTCACTTAACAACTGGGTTACTAAGTTAACAACCACAGGGATTCACTTAACAAGAGTGGCCAGAAAAGTTGTAACATGGGGCAAAATTCACTTAACAAATGCCTCACTTATCAACAGAAATGTTGGGCTCAATTGTGGTCATAAGTCAAGGACTACCTGTTTGCTGTTTTTAGAACTGTGTGCCACTCAGCATCATTAATGACCCTGGAGGGCTTATAAATTGCATAAATACTTTAAAAAAAAGATCTCCGATTCAGGCTTTCAGTACTTTATACTTTTATGAGGTTTTATTAAAACTTCTGAAAACAGACAGCTAGTCTTCCTATTTATCTAGACCTCCATTTTACATCAGTCTGATTGGAAACAACGAGAAAGCTCACAAAATGGGCAGTTATTCTTATTCACCAGGATAGAAATATACTGTTTCTAATTTAGGAAGTTCTATGAATGTTTCAAAGTTAGTTGCCATGGGCACCTCTGTCCTCTGAGGTTATTTAGCTGTTTATTACATTTACAACAAGCCTCTCCTCCAAAGACTCAAGATGGCATGTGGTGGGGCCTTCCTAACTTTATAACAATGACAACCCTTTTCAAAGGCATTGAAATGAAGGACCATCCTCACATCTGATGGAGGCAAATGTTGGTCTAGAAGGGCCTGAATGTGATCCAACAAAATTCCTATGGAAAATTCTAGTCACTGTTACACCATCTCAGCATATGGGTCAAAAGACCAGAATTTTCACAGCAAGCAGAAAAAAAGGGCATTTAATATCCTTTGTAAGACCACACTTAGAATACTGCATCATTTATAAAGTACTGCTTTCTAAAGCCTTAGTAAGGCCACACCTGGACTATTGCATCCAGTTTTGGTCACCATATTATAAAAAAGATGTCGAGGCTCTGGAAATAGTGCATAAAAGAGCAACAAAGATGATTAGGGGCTTGGAGGCTAATACATATGTAGAACTTTTACAGGAACTATGTATATCTAGTTTAATGAAAAGAAGGACTAGGGGGTGACATGATAGCAGTGTTCCAGTATCTAAGGGGGTTGCCATAAAGAAGAGGGAGTCAACCTAAATGGCTGAAGACAGAACAAGAAGCAATGGATGGAAACTATTTAAGGAGAAAAGAACTAAGGAGAAATTTACTGACAGTTAGAACAATTAATCAGGGGAATGGCTGGCCTTCAGAAGCTGTGGCTACTCCATCATTGAAGGCTTTTAAGAAGAGATTGGACAGCCACTTGTCTGGAATAGTATAGGGTCTCATGCCTGAGCAGGGGGTTGGACTAGAAGACCTCCAAGGTCCCTTCCAACTTTGTTATTCTGTTAAACAAATTCTTCAAGTTGCAAATCTCCACTTCTTTTCCCAGTTCTTTCTTTGACCTTCAATCCATCCTCCCTATTAAATTCTTAAAGTCTTTCAGGCTATACAGTACAATTGAGAAACACCTCTCTCAAATACTTTAAAGAGTATTCCCGTGTATGATGATTAACAGAACAGTGGAACTAAAATATCAAAGTGAAACAAAATAATATAATAATGCCCTTTGCTGGATTAGATCTGAAGTCTGCCAGCCATTACCTAGATGTCTGTGACAAGGTCAGTAACAGAAGTGAAGACGATCATCACCTACTAATAATTGTGCCTAGAGTCTGATATTCAAAAATGAAATGTCTTTGCTTCTACTGAGCTATCATATTGCATAATATCGCTGTTCCTATTTTTTCAGCACCATTTACAATAATGGATGATCCAATCCCACCATTATAATAGGAAAGGGACAATTTTCTGATGTAGTCAGCTGTTTGGGATTCTTATACCAATTATATTTTGTTTTATTTATTCATGGGGATGCTGCAAAGGTCACAACTGTGAAAAACGGACGTGAGTCACATTTTTTTCAGTGCCTTTGTAACTTTGAACAGTCACTAAATAAACAGTTGTAAGCCAAGGACTACCTGTATATCACAACAGCTTTTTAAAAGCTCATTTTCTGACAGTCATTATATCTAACTATACTGTTAATTTCTCATATCTTTGGATTTCCAACTGGATGCAAATAGACAATAAACAGGAGTTTCTTTGTCACTGGAACCCGAGGACATTAAGGTATTGCATCTTTTCACATAAAAATTCTTCAAAGCCGAAATTGCAGTGTAATTCATGGAATCTACTGGGATTCATCACAAACTATACCTTGGCTCAAAAAATTCAGGGTATAGGAAAAGACCTATTGAGGAATTTGCATACATGAACACATAAATAGGTTTTCAAAAATAAAAAGCCTCGTGAAAAAGCACCTTTGGGACAACCATGACCTGGATGACTGAGAATTTCCATAGACAGTTTTCAAAAATAGCATTTTGAAAGCCGTGTGCAAAAAATAACAGAGAAAAATGCATATGAAATCTTGATGTTCTTGCCTTTTGAAAGTTTGGCTAAATGATGAAAACTTTGGAACTGTTCGATAATATTACATGTGACACTGCCACTAATGCAGATGGATGCAGACATCCCTGTTGGAGGCTCAGGCATGGATCATAATCTAGATACCATTTACACCAAAATTGTCTAAAATCACTTCCTTTTTTAAACATTTGGCTGATATTGAAAGTAAACAAAGGTAAGTTACGCAATCTGAGAACAAGGCAGTACTATACATTTCTGACATGGGGAAGGAAGAACAGAAATAAGGAAAGGGGGGAGGGAAAAGGGGAAGAAGGAAGGAAGGAAGGAAGGAAGGAAGGAAGGAAGGAAGGAAGGAAGGAAGGAAGGAAGGAAGGAAGATCCTGATAATGTACAAGGTAATTCAGTTTTCCAGAATAGGAAAAAAAGTTTTTTTTAAAAAAACACCCCCAAAATTAATGCAGCATATGAACCTTACAGGGATACCTAAGTAAGCACCAGGCTATGTCACTGGCATGTCAAAAAGAGAAACAATGTATCCTTATATTTAGGAAGTGAAAATCCTTTTACAAATCCTTCCTATATACTTCCTATCACCTTGGCTAATCCTTATCCCAGGCACATTACAGAAAATATAAATCTTTGTTGAAAGAGCAGAGTAGGATTTACCAAATGCTACTTGAAAATCATGACCCAAGAAATAGTACAGAAAAAAAAATCCCATGGTCCATTCAAGTAAAAATTAATAAATGTCAAGATTCGTTTTAGCATTCTGGTGTCAATGACTGTGATATGTTTCCAGAAAACTATTAATAGTGAAGAGAATTTGCTTGAT
>NW_015395129.1:0-1204 GCF_001527695.2 Protobothrops mucrosquamatus | reverse complement strand
AAATCTTTGTTGAAAGAGCAGAGTAGGATTTACCAAATGCTACTTGAAAATCATGACCCAAGAAATAGTACAGAAAAAAAAATCCCATGGTCCATTCAAGTAAAAATTAATAAATGTCAAGATTCGTTTTAGCATTCTGGTGTCAATGACTGTGATATGTTTCCAGAAAACTATTAATAGTGAAGAGAATTTGCTTGATCTCTAGGTATTCTGTATTACTAAGACATAGTTATACAGTAACATAGCAACACAGCAATATAGTAATCCACAAACTAAAATATTAGTGCGATCTTTGGCTCTTGAAAATAACCTTGGGATAGCCTGCAACATTGTGCAAGTAATTCCATATAGATATACAACCTTTAGTTGATGGCTGTTTCTGTTGTTTTCTATTGGGATGCTTGGAATGGAAGATTATTGTTATTCACAAGAAATCAATTGAGAAATGACTGACCTATTAACTGATTATTGGAAGGCTATCCAAAGCAAAGCTACTTTGGATATTAAAGAAATCCACCATGGATTTCTATGGAAATAGATTTGTAAAAGCTCCTGTTTTTGAACTGCAGTGTAATTTGTTTTAATATTAGAGAATATAGGGTAGCTCAAGACTGAAAGGTGGAATTCTTGGTGTTCTCTGACCTAGGTTTTTGCTTGCAGATATTTCATTACACAACTAATTAATATCATCAATGTATTACACAGTTGAATAGTGAAACATCTGCAAGCAAACAACCAAGGTCAGAAAGCACCAAGAATTCCACAGCAAAATGTTTATCTGGTTTTCAAAAACTCCAGTGAAAAGTACCTGTGTAAAAGCATGTCTAAACATGTCAAAAAATATCTAAAAAGTTATACTTGTATTCAGAATTTAACTAGAAAACATGAATGTAATATGTCTGCAGTAGAAACATTTACATGATAAAGAAGGACAGTGGAAAAAATTGTGTTTGGAAAATGATTCTCGGTTTATCTGGACCCCCTCCAGTCGGGCTTCAGGCCGGAGTACAGCACGGAAACGGCATTGGTCACGTTGGTCAATGATCTCTGGAGGGCCCGGGACAGAGGTTATTCCTCTGTCCTAGTTCTTTTGGACCTCTCAGCGGCTTTTGATACTGTGGACCACAGTATCATGCTGCGGCGCTTAGGTGGGTTGGGAGTGGGAGGCACGGTTATGCGGTGGTTCTCCTCCTTCCTCACCGAT
>NW_015395128.1:9096-10813 GCF_001527695.2 Protobothrops mucrosquamatus | reverse complement strand
CTGGGAGACAGGAGAGCGTTCCTCAGGCTGGGCAGCAGCACCCCAGAGCTTGCCGGGCTGCAGCACCCGGGTGCCTGGCTGTCAAGCCCCCAGTGACTCCTCCTCAGACCTGAACCCACAACCCTCATGCATAGCACCACACAATTGGATGGGTTCATCATCATGCTAACCCAAGCTAACCAATCTGCTTGGTTTTGTCCTAGCAGTGTCAACGCTGCAAATACTGTATATTCTTTTGTACAAAATTGGGTGACTAGCTTACTGACTGCATGATGGCTTGTTCAACCAACCATGCAAATTGGCTTACTGTAGTTTGAGAGACTAGCCATGGAACTGAAACACATGGCTTTTCATAGAGTGCCATGCTCTTGATCAATAAACCATGGTTTATAGGATCCTGTTATGCACATGGACAAACTCAAATGCTGGTTAAAATGAATCGTGGCTTAATGGAATGTATGAAGATCTATTGTTAACCTGGGGCACAAATCTCAGTGTGGCACCTTTGACTATTTCACTGGTTCCTTTGGATAAAGGCTGAGCTCAGTGGTCATAATATTTTCCACCCAAAAATATTCTCTCGGCTGGAAGGCCTCAAGCTATGGGCAGCCCCTGTCAGTAAGAAAGACGTGCCCAGCTGGGCAGCAGAGGGCAAGGCTCCTGGAGAAGGGGCTGCCCTGCACACCTCCGGGGGCCAGCTCCTTTCATGCTGCCTATACTGAGCCCCCTCTCCACAGCCAACACCTCCTCACTTACCAATGACTAAGGTGGAAGCCCCCGTGTTGGTGAACGTTGGTGCAAGCGAAGATGTGTCTCCAGGGCCAATGGCCATGACCCCCGGGAGGGAGGTCATGATGAGGTTCTGCGTTTGATGGCTCAGAGCGTGTGGGTTGGGGTCCAGGCTGTGCAGCGCCGTTAGGGTACTGACGGGGGGGAGCGAGCCCCCTGAAACAGAGATCTGTGGGACAGGAAGGAAGCCAGAAGGTCTCAGGGCCCTTTGGAGCCCAGCAGGTGTCTGGGGACCACAGTAGTGCCCGGAGAGCTTTAAGTCAATGGTCTCTGCCCTCCTTTGCTTGATCTGGCTGGTCTTGACCCCGGCTGGTCCTTCTCCTCTCATGCTAGAGTCAACACCCAGCTTGGACATAAATGTGTTGGGTGATCAGAGCATAGAGGTAACACTCCTTTAATAATCTGGCGTTTGTAAATGGCACATCCCAGGAGGGGAGCCCTCAAGATGCGCCCACAAAGGATGGCAGAAACTGCAAGGGGTCCTTCTCCTTGGCTTAGGACCCTCCCCTTGGCTTCTTGGCTGTCAAGCTAAGCCCAAGAATGATGTGGGAAAAGAATAACAGAATAACCGAAGGGAGATCTTCTAGTCCAACCCTCTGCTCAAGCAGGAGATCCGATAGATAGATAGATAGATAGATAGATAGATAGATAGATAGATAGATAGATAGATAGATAGATAGATAGATAGATAGATAGATTAGATAGATAGATAGATAGATAGATAGATAGATAGATAGATAGATAGATAGATAGATAGATAGATAGATAGATAGATAGATAGATAGATAGATAGATAGATAGATAGATAGATGATGGATGGAGATAGGTAGATAGATAGATAGATAGATAGATAGATAGATAGATAGATAGATAGATAGATAGATAGATAGATAGATAGATAGATAGATAGATAGATAGATAGATAGAT
>NW_015395128.1:4184-6438 GCF_001527695.2 Protobothrops mucrosquamatus | reverse complement strand
TGACCTCCAAGAATCTGCGGTGGTTGTCTCTAGAGAAAGATAGCTGATAACGTGGTTGGTATCTCATGCAACCTTGGTGTGCTCAAGGCAGAAGGATCACAGTTCACAGCACGCGAAGCACACCCCAGGCTATAACAATTGGCTTCCTTCCACAGAGGTTCCTCACTTGTGCTAAACCGTAAATTACGAGTAATCAGCCACAATTGCTGGATTTACATAGCCCATTAAACCAAACCCAGCAGACTGTTTTATGGCTCAGCCGATAAGTGAACCAGGTTCAAAGGATATGGTGCATCACTTCGGCAAACTATTCAAACCAGTCCTCAAAAAGAATATACACCATGCTGACCACCATCCCAAAAGATGGTTTATTCAGCCCAACATGCAATTGCAGGTAAGTATTGAGCGCCAGAACAGGTGCTGATGAACCTCAAAATGCTCAGGTAGGAGCCCAGCATATTTCGCAAGATTCGGGTCTTCAGAACAGACAAATTGTCATTGAAATGCTTCTCCAGATTAGGAAGAGAGCCAGTTTGATCTAGCGGTTAAGACACCAGGCTAGAAAGTAGGAAACCATGAATTCAAATCTTGCCTTAGCCATGAAAGCTGACTGGGTGACTTTGAGCCATTCACCAGGCGACTGGGAGTTCTAGTCCTTCCTGAGGAATAAAGGCCAGCTGGGTGACTTTGGGCCAGTCCCTCTCAGTCCAATCCACTTCACGGGGTTGTTATCGTGAGGAAAATTGGAAGAGGAAGGTTTTCATCACCGTGAGTTATTTGTAAAAATAATAAAAACAGAATATAAAAAAAACCAAATAAAAACAAATAAATTTGAAGGGTTTTGCCACGAATAGCCCAGGGAAGCTCTCGTGTATTTATTCTGCACTGTGCTAATTGTAATCTAACTAACTATGATTGTGCTGAATCTCTCAGTGTCCTCCTTTTCGTTTTTTGCCTCAAGGTCAGGTTTGGTTGGTTGTTTAAAGTGAATTTGGAACAAAAGAGAGATGGGAGGGTGAAGGAGCGTTTGCTCCCTTTTTGTGGGGCAGTTTTTCTTGCTTGACTGAGGGAAATTAATGACATTTCAACCCTCCCTCCCAGCTGTATCTAGACTGCTGGACTTGGCCTACGGAGGAGGAATTCACTTGCTGACCACAAAGAGAAGGACTCCATCTTGTGGGGCTGGATCAAGAGGCCATTGGCTGGCAGGGCCTTTCCAGTGGTGGCCTACGGGAGGCTCCCAAGAGGGATCCAAAGGGGGACAGGCGGCCGCAGGACAGGCGCGAGGCCGTGTCCGTCTCCCCAGTACCTGTTGCATTCCTCCACCAGCGCCTCCCTCTCTTCCTTGCTCGGATTCTTCTGCCTCTCGTAGGCTTGGAAGAGGATCTGCTGTGACGCCGGGCCCCACTTGAAGCGGTTCCTCCTGCCCTTCTTGGCCGGGAGCTCCTCTCCCATCGGGTCCTCCCCCATGAGACTCTGCCCAGCGTGGGTGAATTCTGGAAAGGCAAAAAAGAGGGTTGGGCTCCTCAGAGACCCTGGGAGGGGATCCATGGGGGAGGACGGGAACACAAAGGGTGGCTGAGAGAGAAGACAGCCGAAGCGGCTCCTTTGTCGGTTTTCTTGAGCCGGAGAGCTGAGATCGTATTTTCCAGTTGCTTCTATTCTCAGCCTGCTTCCCCCCCCCCATCTGTTCCCTCCAAGACCAAAGGCTATTGCTGGCTGGGACTAATTCATTCATTCATTCATTATTTATTTATTTATTAAGCACATTTCTATAGCCGCCCAGCTCAACAGAGAGACTCCAGGCAGTGCACAACATTCATTATTCACGATTAAAAATAATTCACAATTTCACCCCACCCCAACAATAAATTGGGAATAATGGGAGCTGATGGAGCCCACCTCTAAAATCCATCATCTTGCGGTGTATGAGTGATGCTAGGCAATTTTACGCACATGACAGTGAGGACATAATTAAATGCTTTATGGAGTCCCCGTCTTCCCTCAGCACTCCTACAGGGCAGGTATAAGAGAACACCAATAGCAGAACGGGTCTGTATATGTGGTAAAGGAGAAGTCGAAGATATCTCACATGTTTTATTGTACTGTGAGCTATACCAAGTTTATAGGACAGTATATATTCTCCCCTTATTAGAGAGATTGCCAGGGAGGGCAGACAATTTTTATGTAGGCTTTCTCCTCCAAGACTCAAATCCTTCTATCACACATGCAGTGGCAAAATACTGTGTTGCGG
>NW_015395128.1:0-3477 GCF_001527695.2 Protobothrops mucrosquamatus | reverse complement strand
ATAATGTTTGGAACATTATATTTACTCACACATTAATCGGCTATCCACTCACGTAAACTAGGGAGTGACCCTAACATTTTGAGAACATGTATTTTCTTAACAGGGATGTTATTATTTACTATTAATGTTAGTACTATTTTTACTATTATTATTATTATTATTTAATATATTGTAAAAAGTGATGGCTATTGCTGGTCTAAGACCGTAATAAAGTTTATTATTATTATTTATGGAGTCCCCGTATTCGCTCTTAAAAAAATGAATTACATGTATATGTACAATTTAATTCAATCAAATTAAACCTAAGTGTGGTGGGTTTGCTGCCTATTCCTCTGTCTTGACCCCACCATCTTTTTTTTTGGGGGGGGGTACAGACTTCCGGAGTGACATTTGCAGATCCCCCCCCCCAAAGTTTGCAAGGATCAGGATTTCAGACCCAGAGGATGGCATGTCACTGCATTTCCACAAGAAACATTTTCTGCCCATCTTGCAATCCAGGAGGGGGCAATAATAATACACTCCCCACCCATTAGCAGATGTGGCTAACATCTGGCCATTTTCTGCTGAAATGAGAAGCTAAGACAAAAGAGCCCTTGAGCCTCAGAACTGGCTCGGAGCATCTCATGACCCTGAATCAGGAGCCTCCCCCAGGCCCACCCAGCCTTCCGCCTCAACCCTCTGCCCACAGCAGCCCTCAGCCCCAGAAGGAGGAAAGCCTGCCCAGATGGGGGTCTGCCTAGGGCGCCGTCTCCCACCTCTGAGCTAGGAAACTTTGCTCAGAGGAGGAATGCCCCCAACCTGGGCATCTTGGAGCAGAGATACCTCCCAGCGTCCCAGCCGGCCCCTGGTCTACACGGAGGGGTCTTTGGGAAGAGACCTGCTGCCGGTTGCTGTACTTACGCTGGGCCACCTCTCGCTGCTTGCGAACGTACCAGGTGTACAAGGCGGCTCTCTTCTGGGTCTTCATGGGGGTGCCCTTGTTGAGGTGCTGGGAGAGGTGGGACTGGTTCAAGCCCGTGGTGTCCACCACCTCCCGTTGAGGGATGTTGTGCTGCTGGAGGTAGGACTTCACCATCTTTGCCACCCTCCAGGGATCCTCCCTGGAAGAGACCGAAAGCGGCTGCCTCAGAGAGGGGTCCTTGTCCCCCTCTGAATCTTGAGATACAATTTAAGACAATGTACACGGCCACCCAACTCACTCTTGGTGACTCTGAGCAGCTTACAAGGATAAACAATCCAGAATTGTTGGATTCACATAATGTGTTGCCACCAAATGAGTAAATCTTAGAGATAACATTAGGTTCTCTAATTCCTGGAATGTGTGAAGACACCAGCTGCATGCTCACAACTCTGTTTTAGCCCCGTGATGTCAAATTAGACCAGACTAGGAAGCCAGCATCAAGCAGGCTAAGACTACTTTTATTCTGACATCACAGTAACAGAATCCTGCAAGTCTGAAGCCCCTTCTTTCAATCCTCCCTCCCATTATCTTCAAGAGAACCAAGGAGGGTCTTGTCTGAGACCTTTTGCAGGTTTCAGTCCCGGCCCAGGCTCAGATTTCTTCTCTCTGACCATTGTCTTGTTGACAACTCTTCCTCCTGTTCCTCAAGGTCAGGAGTCTCCAAGCTTGGCAACTTTAAGACTTGTGGACTTCAACTGGCCGTGCTGGCTCAGGAATTCTGGGGGCTGAAGTCCACAGGTCGTCGAGTTGCTCTGGTTGCCCACCCCTAGCTAGCAGTCAAGGACGCAGCTAGACACTGGGAGAGGGTGCGTCCCAGTCCTGCCTTAGCCAGTTGGGTGACTCTGTGCCAGACCCTCTCTCTTAGCCCAAGACATCAGGCTCAGATGACAAGCCAGTCACTCCTCTTCCTTACTCAACCAATGGATCAATACTTGATTGGCCAAGCAAACAAACAAACAAAAGGCAGACCCTGCCCTTGTGGGAAAAACACTAAGGAGGGGAAAAAAAAACACGCTTAGAGAAATCCCAGGCAGGATCCCATGGACAGAATTTCTCAGATAAAGGGAGCGCAAGAGAACCTCTCAAAACGAAGATGCCGACCAATGAGGGAGAAACCGGCAGGCAGCTCAGGGACCCACCCAAGAGGCCGAAGGAGCTTTGGGCCAAAGGGAGAAGGAGACGGGTGTAAATCCCAAGGAAGCCTGTCAGGCAGCGGCTAATGCAGGAAGTCGGAGCCCCTGAAGGGCCAAAGGAGCAGAGCTCACAAGGGAAGCCGAAAGCAATAAAAGTGCTGGTGGTAAAACCAGGAGGGAGGGGTGGGCGGCTGCTAAGAGGGGAAGGCAGGATGGGGAGAGGGCACAATTCCTAGGTAGCTTCCGGCTTCTCCTCTGGGGGGGAGGGGAATTGCATTCAAAGGGCTCAAAGTAGGATGGTGGAGAAAAGGAGGGAGTGGTAAAGAAAAGGCAGTAAAGGGATGTTGTGGTGTCCCGACTGCTGCAAATGGGCTCAGGGCTCCAAAAGCAGATCATTCAAGAGGCACAAAGGGACCCATGGGGGCTGTCTTGGAGGACCTTTTGGTGGCATCTGAGGAAGCATGGAAGACTGGAGCGTCAGAGGTTCAGAGAAGGCAAAAGCTGCCCCACTTTCGAAAAAGGTGGGGGGAGAACGGAGAGCAAAGCACCATCCAGCTCCACGTGATTCCTGGCCAAAACTCTGGATCCGATGACTAAGCAGTAGGTTTGAGCCACGAGTAAAGCAGGGAGGGGCAGGAATCCTTTCTAGGTTTTCTACTACTCAATATATTTATAAGTGACTTGGAGGAAAGATTAGAAAATATAGTTGTTGCATTTGCAAACAACACAACAAAGCTGTGGGAAAAAATCAAGTGTTTAGATCAGTCCCAAAGCACCTTTGGGACAACCATGACCTGGATGAATCTCCCTAGACATTGAGCAATGTTTAGATCAGTGTTTCTCAACCTCAGCGACTTTAAAATGGGTGGACTTCAACTCCCAGAATTCCCCAGCCAGCAGAGATGAAGTCCATCCATCTTAGAGTTGGTAAGGTTGAGAAAGACTGGTTTAGATGACAATATGAAGATTCAAGAGGATTTTGAGGGGTACAAAGGCACTCATCTCCTCAGTAGCAATTAAAAGCCCCTGACAGGCTTCACATATGGGGAATTTTCAGTCTCTTTGGATTGTGTTGTTTATTCTGGCACAGAGCTGTACAACCTGATCATGAACATGGCAGAATTTGAGAAATAGTGAAATTGACCTCTGATCAGGGATAAGACAACGAGAACTTTTATAAAAGACTGGATATCTCTGATGGCCTTTTTGTTGAAAATGGAAAAAATGAATTGGTATTTTATAGTGTTGCTGTTTAAAAAGGGTTGAATATGGGAGGAAGAGAGCCATGTTGTAACTTTAAAGAGAGAAGAGATGTGATCAATTTGTGTGTAAAGAATATGGGAAGTCTTTTTCCTTTCCTTTTCTTCACTATATTTTCTACTT
>NW_015395127.1:8414-10814 GCF_001527695.2 Protobothrops mucrosquamatus | reverse complement strand
GGGCTCTTCCTAGATGGAGTCAGGCGTCCTCGCCTTCCTTTATCTTCGACCCTTCATTTCTCTGGTTTTCTGTCTTCCGCTGCTTTTCTAGGCTTTTATGAGCCAGAACGTTGAATGGCTCAACAAAAAACGAGACTCTCCGTTCGGGAGGAAAACACCCGCTTGGATAATTACCATAAACCCATTCCACTTTTTTTTTCCGTGTTTTTTTTCTGGGAGAATTAAGAGCTTCTTTTTATTGGCTGGTATCCGCTTTGGGGGCGGGGGAGAATCTTTTGGAAGGCCAGGCCTGGAAAATAAACTTTTATTTTTATTTTATTTTTACGTCGCCACTGAAGAGATCTAAACTGCCCATTTTGTAGCTGAGGGGGCCGTGGGTTAGAGACGGAAGAAATTGTTTCGCTGTGCAGGAAGTGAGGAAAAAAGAAAACATAAGGAGAGTGTCCCACTTGCTTTTAAAGCTACCAACCCATTTAGTAGACAAAATCCAGCAGAGCATCTTTGAAGATAACAGATTAAGTAGGTTGCAGCCAAGGCTAGTTGGTCAAAGGTTTCAGTACAACCACAATGGAGCAACATTATTTCTGTTGCTAAGCAAGACACGTTAAGTGAGTTTTGTCCCATTTGATGACTTTCTCACCACAATGGTTAAAGTGAATCATTACAGTTCTTAAGTTAGTAATAAGGTGGTTAAGTGAATCTGGTTTCTCCCATTGCTTGTCAAGAAGGTCACAAAAGGGGAATCACGTGGTCCCGGGACACCGCAACCGTCATAAATGTGAGTCAGTTGCCAAGCATCCGAATTTTAACCAGCGGGGATGCTGCAACGCTCGTAAGTGTGAGAAAAACAGTCCTAAGTCATTTTTTTCAGGGCTGTTGTAACTTTAAACCGTTGTAAATCGAGGACTATCTGTAGTAAGAAAAATCATCCCCTGCCCATGTTTTCTCTGTGGTTTTTTTTTTCATCTCTCTCTCTCCAAAGAGAGAGAGAGAAGTTGGTATAGGTATTCAAATTTAGAAAGACAGACCAGAATGATAATTAAGCAAGTTAATTAACTCGTTGCACAGATTGCACACCATAGCAGTGGGCTGCCTGCTGTGTCCAGTCTGCTTCTGGCTTTCTAGGAATCTTGGGTTTGTTCCTAGTTGCGGAAAATAGGCAACTATTTTGGCCTGGTTTCAAAACCTCAGTGCAAAGTTCAGACAGCAGCCGGTAAGGGCCTGGGTCCTTTTTTCCAGCACCCTGTTGCTTGGGAAGGACGAAGCATCTTCCACAGATCTATTGGGGGCTGCAGACTGGACATCCCGGTTCCGGATGCAGCAAATTAGGAAGAACCCTGTTAAATTTGAGCCTGTCCCATGGAGGGTTTGTGAGATGTAAAAGAGCTGGTATATTTTGACCAGAGAAGTCTGCAGAAAGACCCAAATATCTGAAGGTCTGTTGTGGAGAAGACAGGGCAGAATTATTCAGTCATCCCAGAAGCCAGAATGAGAAACCTGTGGGTTGAAGTTACGAGGAAGTAGAGCTTGGTAGAACATCAGAAGGAATGTCCAGCTGTTCCATAATGGAGGGGGCAATCTCGGACAGCGGGGGAGTCCTGTGGTTTGTGCGTATGTGTTTGTGTATGTTTTGTGCGTGCTAAACAGAGATCGGTTTCCATTTGTCAGAGATTCTATAGGAATGGATTCCTGCCCTGGACAGAGAGTTGGACTAAATGTTTTCCAGGGATTCCATTCTGCAATTTTACAAGCAAATTCTGGTTGGGCTTCTGGAGGAAGAAGTTCCCAGGGGGGAAAAATTGTCAGATTTGACGCAATCGTGGTGATCTTTTCTTCACTGAGGACAGGCTGGACAACCACCCATTGGGGACGGCCTTGTGGCGGATTCCTGTACTCAGCAGGGGGTTAAACTAGATGGCCTCTAAGACCCCTTCCAATCTTTTCCTTTCATGATTCCAAATACATCCTTTTATGGCTCAGTATAATATGCGAATCCAGTTTTGTGGTTTGCAGGTCACAGCTTAATGGTGTAATATGATTGTAACCCATTCACAAGGACTCAGGGTGCCCAAATCCTGAAAGTACGCCTTGTGAACCATAGTTTTTGGCTTAAAGAGTCTTCGGTGGGCCCATCCGATGATAGTTGAGTAAAAAAAAAACACCTATTGTTAAGCAACTATTGACCGGATCACTCTGTGGGGCCCTTTCCCTGGAGCCTGGATCCGAATTCTTGGCTGGCTTCGATCCATCTCTCAAAGAAGGACCAAGCTGCCCAGCTCTGTTCTAGGTTGCATTTCTCTCTTTGGATGGAGAAATTAAACCGTCCAAAATGCCAAGGTAGATCCTCCTTTACGCAGCAGGGAGCCACCTCAAGAGGTAGTAATGAAAGAGTGAAGAGGA
>NW_015395127.1:0-5547 GCF_001527695.2 Protobothrops mucrosquamatus | reverse complement strand
AGAAGAAGAAGAAGAAGAAGAAGAAGAAGAAGAAGAAGAAGAAGAAGAAGAAGAAGAAGAAGAAGAAGAAGAAGAAGAAGAGGAAGAAGACAATGGATGGGGACACTATTGGTTGGTTTTTTCAAACCCTTTCCCATGTGCCCTGATTGGGAACAGAATGTATTAACTAGCATGAATTGCAATGAAGACATTAGTAGATTTACTACTCAGCCCTTCACAGTTGCTTTCCTTATTCTGTCCTAAACTGAGAATCCCAAGACCCCAAATCAAGAGCATCCTTCCTTGGAGTCCAAGAAGCAAATTAAGCCCCACCCACCCAAATACTCAGGCAGGTATAGAAAAGGAGGGGCTGCCCCAAAGAAGAGGGAGTCAAGCTATTCTCCAAAGCACCCGAAGGCAGGACAAGAAGCAACGGATGGAAAATGATCAGGGACAGAAGCCACCTAGAACTAAGGAGAAATTTCCTGACAGTTAGAACAATTAACCAGTGGAACAACCTGCTTCCGGAAGCGGTGAATACTCCAACAATGGAGGTTTTTAAGAAGAGACTGGACAGCCACTTGTCTAAAATGGCACTATAGGGTTTCCTGCCTGAGCAGGGGGTTGGACTAGAAGACCTCCAAGGTCCCTTTCAGCTCTGTTATTCTAATTCTAATTCTAAAATTAGAATTAGAGTAATTCTTCACTCTTGGAGGAAGTCTTGGGCAGAAAGTTCACCTCTTTAAGAGCTTCTCAAATCTTTCCTGTTCTTTTTCTGGCCCTTCAATCTTGGCTACTCTTTGGGGTTTCCACTTACGCCGGCTTTGGAGAGCCGATCCGCTCATTTTTCCAGTTCCTCTGCTTTTGTGCACTAGTGGGTGAACAGACCTCAGGTGTTGACGCTCAATCCCAAGCTCGGCGCAGGACGGATGCCTGGAGAATCCCAGAGATGTTATTTTGCTAGAGCTTCAACGCTGGGGCCCTTGTCCGGCTCCCTGCCGAGACGTTGGAGGTTCTGCGGAGCCATGTTGGAATGAGTAAACAGGGTGCCGGAAGAGCGAGGAAGTAACTCAACCATATGTCACCCGCTTGGCGTTCATACATTTTTCATCGCCTTCCAATCCAGCTGTGCCCCACACGCTCTTGGTGAATACGCACTAAATTATTCACCAGGCCTTGGACCTGACAGGATGAACAAGGGAGGGTTAAAATGATCTCGCAACAAAGGGAACAGCTCAAAGGGACATGGATGGGATGTGCAAAGTAGGTCCATTGAGAAAGGAACGGAGAAAAATGGGAGGATCCAAACTTAGAAAACGGGTCCCCCTTTGCTTCTGGTCCCCCTCATTTCTCTCCGATGGAAAGTCCCTTGGGAAATTTTTTTAACTCCATGCTAGATGATTCTGTTATTTTATCTGCGGCCAAAGAAGATCTGATAGAGCTTTGAAAGAATCCTAGACTGATTGGGAACATCTGATTCCTGGAATTCGGTCCCCTGTTCTACGGAAATCCGACTGAAATCATTCTAGGAAGTTGAAGATACCCTATGTGAAAAGTCTATCACTTCTCAAGTTAGGAACCTGTAGGAAGTTCCTTCTAACCTTCAGTTGGAATAAGGATATGCTTCAGCATCATACATTTTGAAACGAGGAAACACGCCACCTTTGTTTTATGAGATCTTTTTGGGATATCTGTCCTCAGCTGGTTTTTTTCACGGCTGCCTCTAAAATGGCTCGGAATCCTCCATCAAGGATGGGGTCCAGCGCTGGATGGCACTGACCAACTTAGAATAAAGTGGAATTAATTTCTTCCTATGGTTTGGAAATCACACTTCTATTGGTGGAGCCTAACAGTGCTGGTTGCGTTCCATCGGCAATTCATTGGCAATCCTTTTCACAAGTCCTACGGACGTTTGGTTCTTCCCCATCCTTTCTCGGCACAGTGGATTTGTATTGTCTAAATCAGTGGTGGCGAACCTATGGCACGGGTGCCAGAGGCGGCACTCAGAGCCCTCTCTGTGGGCACGCGCGCCATCGCCCCAGTCCTAGGCCTTCAGCTGGGTTTTATAAAACCTTTTTGCTTTAGGCCTCCGCCGCCGTGTACAAAAAAAAAAGGTTCAATTAATGAGTCAATTTCAACTTCTCGCAGGAAAAAAAAAAGAACTTGCAAAGTTGGAATTGATTGATTGAACTTTTTAGTCCCACCCAGTCTGCCGTTACCACCGCAGCCACGCCCATCCAGTGGGCCATGCCCACCCGGCACCCGACAATGCATAAGTGGGTTTGGGGTTGCAGTTTGGGCACTCACTCTCTAAAAGGTTCGCCATCACTGGTCTAAATGCATTTGTCTCCGTTCATTAAATCTCGTTCTGTTCTTCTCAAAGATCATTGGTAGAGATAAATATCTATGGTTCTGTAGGTTGACCTACAGCCGTGTTTTTCAAGCGGGGCAATTTGAAGGTATGTGGACTTCAAAACTTCCAGTCAGCAGAAGTTGACGTCCATGTCTCTTAAAAGTTGCCAAGGTTGAGAAACGCTAATCTTGAGACAAAATATAGACCGCCAAGGGATACAACTGGTCACTGGGAGTGACATCTCTCTGCCCCAAAATAAACGTCTCATGGATCGTGGACCTTCTGGATTGGGTTAAATTCTTTGTGTGGCTATTGATCTGCTCCTGGGCTACAGCACTCGAGAGTGTGAAGAGCATGCCTGCCACCTCTGGAATCGGTCCGGCCAGTCTTTCAAAACCAATTATCTAGAAGTGGCACACAACACGTCAGCCTTGTCTCCAATTCTCCTTCTTCTCCCGTGGGCTGAGCTGCAGTTAATAAACCAAGACAGGCCGGGAACTGGAGAAATTCCGGAGAGCCGAAGTTGAGAAAAGCATCCGGCATTATTGGAAGAAGGTTGAATACACACGGGGACTCCATTGATAGCAAAACAAAAAACGGCCAGCATCTGTTCAAGCGCAGAGGCTTCTGAAGTGCACACGGGAGGTCAGTTGTACAAGGTCTTGTCGCTGCCTTGTCTCTTGAGGAACGACACCTCAATGACCTTCACTAGCCACACAACATCTCCCATCTTCCTTCCTTTGGAAGTATCCGATTGGAGGTTGGGACAGCTTCAGAATTGGAGGCATCCATCTCCCAAAACTGAGCACTGTTCAATTTCTCTGCAGACTCCCCCCCACCCCGCGGTCCTGGAGAGCTGTATCTCATCCCTGCTTTTAATTTCCCACAATGCTGTTGAGTGCTGCAGGCATCTTGGGAAATTAAAGAGGCTGCCAAATTCAGCAGCTTGGCCCTGTCCAAGGTGCTGATCTAGGAGAAGAAGCCTGGAAAGTGAAAATGTGGACGTTTGCTTGGTTGAAGAGAGTTGCATCCCCACAACCTGATCTCCTTAATGTCAAATATTCAGGGCTGAACCAGGAGGGTTTTTTTTTTTTTTTTGCAAAGCAACTGCCTGAGCTACAGTCCCTAATATTTGATTGTGTATTCCTTGAGAAGTGTGAAAGAAGACACCTCCTTCTAACACGTCTTGGGCAAAAAAAGGAGCTCTTTCTATCTCTTTGACTGACAGTTCACTAATGTGCTGCAACTTCAGCCAAAGTCTTGAAAAACTGGGTAAGGGACTTGGAGGAGGAGGAGGAGGGAAAAGTGGAAGGAAAAGAAATCACAACCAACTCTCCGAGCATTTTTAAATGCTCATCACTTCCCTTGCCTCCTTCTTTATTTCCCTTTTTTTTGTGTGTGGAGGGGCGGAAAGGAATTTGTCTGCTAAGTTTTTTTGTGTGTGTGTGTGTGTTTAAAAAAAAGAAAAGCAGAGGAAGAGCCGGTCTGCAGAGCTTCATAAAAATGATAAATTGCTTTCAGATATTGGGCAGAAGAGAAAGAAGAGTTCGTTTTTTTATTTGACAATATTAGTCTCTTAGTAGCGCATTGTTGCCATGCATATGAGCTCAAATTCTCCAGGCAGCTGGAGCCAAATATCCGTGTATTGAAGTGTAAATGAACCGCTGTCAAAGCTTTTTCCTCTCTCTCTCTCTCTCTCTCTCTCTCCCCTTCCCCTTTATGATTTTTTTCATACTTTATTTTTTTTTTAAAAAAAATTGTTTTTCCACTGATATTATATACGGCAATCGTGCTTCCCCTCTCCCTGAGTATCTGTGCCGTGTCCACAGAATCGTGAAAAATCCCCGACATGATATGCTAATCAGTTCTAATCAAATCAGTAACTTGGAAGAGCGCAGAACAAGAGGTGGGATGCGAATCCTACTCTCTCTCTCTCTTGCGACCCATACTGGGAGGTGACATGCCCCCCCCCCCCCACCCCCTCAGATTTGCAAGGTACCTTAAACGGCAATATCTAAACAACAGGTCAGACGCTGTGGGAGCCGTGCACAACATCACCTCACACGCAGATGGGTAAAATTAGCCACGGCTAATAATGATGTGATATTCCAGCCTTCTGGTTTTTTTGTTTTTTCCCATCCTTCCTTACTTCTTCAAACCATATTTCTTCACATGCTGAGTTTGGCCCCCAGCAGCCTTGTATTGCATGCTGGTCCCTTGGACTAACCATGTTGAGCTAAGATTGGCCGACGACCGGTCCTCGGCTTATAACGGTCCTTTTCGTGACCGTTCGAAGTTAACAACAGCACTGAAAAAATCACAGCCGTCCATTTAGTGACGGTTCGAAGTTGCAACAGCACTGGAAAAGAGGACCGTTTTTACGTGAACGGTGGCAGCATCCCCAAGGCCACGTATTCGAAATGTAGATGCTCGGCAACCGACTCCTCTTTACGACGGTCGCAATGTCCCAAGGTCACGCCATCCCCTTTTGCGAGCGTCTTGACAAGCAAAGTCAATGAGGAAGCCAGATTCATTTAACAACCCTGTTACTGCAGGGGTTCACTTAACAACTGTGTCAAGTAAAACGGGGCGAAACTCACTTAACAATTATGCTCATTTGCGGTCGTAAGTTGGAGGACTACCTGAGCAATGGAGCTGAAGGCTGTGTCGGTGTTACAGATGTGTCCTGGGTAGATCTGCCTCAGTTGGCCTTCCCTTCCTCCACTGCCCCCTCTCTGCAAGCTTAAGTCACACACAACTCCTTAGAAGTAAGAAACTTGTAACGTCCACAGGTTGTTTAGCTATAATTCACAGTGATCCTCCTCCAGAGAGCTAGTCCTGGAGAAAGGATGGCGCTCAGAAACACCTGGAAGACCCTCTTTTCTCCAGCCCTGCTCTAGAGAGTCAGAGCTGGTCAAGGCAATCCAATCTTCCCAATCTGGAGCCTTCTAGAGGCGTTGTCTGAACCCTGGTAGTAGACCAGCCCTTCTGGCAGGCTCCGTGTTGGGTGACCCAAATGGGGCAGGACTGAATCTATTAAGCTACCTCTTTCTGCAGGTGGGCTCTCCCAACCAGAGGGCCCCAAATAGCCCATCAGCCATGCCTTATTTCCAACCTCAAGTTCTTTGGTTCTGACACCGGACCATGAGCAGACATCCAGCTGTTGAGTAGAGCGTTCGGTTGGCCAACGGAAGCTTCAACATCTGGATGTACAA
>NW_015395126.1:2966-13784 GCF_001527695.2 Protobothrops mucrosquamatus | reverse complement strand
CATAAGTCATCCATGTGTTGATGGATGACTTCACCCAGCAGCTTTGTGTAAAATCAGGGTTTGTTTTTTTCTCCAAACTTGTCAACTTTAAGAGGGGTGAGCTTTGACTCCTATAATTCCCCAGCTGGCTGGATGTACTCTCTTATATATGCTAATAATAATAATAATAATAATAATAATAATAATAATAATAATAATAATAATAATAATAATAATAATAATAATAATAGTAGTAGTAGTAGTAGTAGTAGTAGTAGTAGTAGTAGTAGCAGCAGCAGTAGTAGTAGTAGTAGTAAAGTTGGAAGGGACCTTGGAGGTCATCTAGTCCAACCCCCTGCTCAGGCAGGAAACCTTATACCATTTCGGACAAATGGCTGTCCAGTCTCTTCTTAAAAACCTCCAGTGTTGGAGCATTCACCACTTCTGGAGGCAGGTTGTTCCACTGGTTAATTGTTCTAACTATCATGAAGTTTCTCCTTAGTTCTAGGTTGCTTCTCTCCTTGATTAGTTTCCATCCGTGGCTTCTTGTCCTACCTTCAGGCGCTTTGGAGAATAGCTTGACTCCCTCTTCTTTGGGGCAGCCCCTGAGATATTGGAAGGCTACTATCATGTCCCCCCTCGTCCTTCTCTTCATTAAACTAGACATACCCAATTCCAGCAACCGTTCCTTATATGCTTTAGCCTCCAGTCCCCTAATCATCTTTGTTGCTCTTCTCTGGACTCTTTCTAGAGTCTCAACATCTTTTTTACATCGCGGTGACCAAAACTGGATGCAGGATTCCAAGTGTCATTCCAATATATGTCATCTTTAGTGAAATGTGCAAACCAGCATCTGCATTTCCTGCGTCGGATGAGGAGAGCACATCTTTCTCCTTCTGTCCTGGCCATTTTTTACAGAGGCACGATGGAGAGCGTTTTAACAAACTGCATCTTTGTTTGGTTTGGTGGTAGCAGAGCCTCAGATAGAAGATCCATGCAGAGGGTGGTGAGGACAGCTGAGAAGATTATAGGAAGCCCGCTTCCCATTATTCAGGACACTCAGTGGTGGATTCAGCCGGTTTGCACCACTTCGGCAGAACCGGCCGCTAATTTGTTGTTGCCCAGGCCCAGAATGGACTTCCGAAAGCGGCATCCACACAGAGAACCGGTTGTTCACATATTTGAATCCCACCACTAAGGACATTGCATATAAGCACTATGTGGTTAGTGCTCAGAGCATTGTTAGAGACCCCACATACCCACTTCATGGTCTGTTCCTGTTGCTCCCCTCTGGGAGGAGGTTTCGAAGTATTTCTAGCAGGACTACAAGATTCTGTAGCAGCTTTGTTCCTTATGCCATCCGTCTTGTAAATTTGCAGGATTCTTTTCTCTCGCCATGTATATGCATACATCCGAACTAGACTATGTTGCTTCTCTGTGTCATATGTGTGTGTGTGTGTGTATGTGGGTATATGCATAATCTTTTGTCATGTTTATGTAGTGTATATTGGAGGTGGTTACTCTTTGACAAATGAATGCAATGAAATTTCATTTCAGTGTATGCTCATTAGTGTACATTTAAAGTGACAATAAAGTTATTCTATTCTATTCTATTCTATTCTATTCTATTCTATTCTATTCTATTCTATTCTATTCTATTCCATCCCTATATTCTCTTCTCTTCTCTTCTCTTCTCTTCTCTTCTCTTCTCTTCTCTTCTCTTCTCTTCCCTTCCCTTCCCTTCCATTCCATTCCATTCCATTCCATATTCTGTTCTGTTCTGTTCTGTTCAGTTCCGTTCCGTTCCGTTCCGTTCCGTTCCGTTACATTACATTACATTACATTACATATTCTATTCTATTCTATTCTATTCTATTCTATTCTATTCTATTCTATTCTATTCTATTCCATTCCATTCCATTCCATTCCATTCCATTCCATTCCATTCTATTCTATTCTATTACATTACATTACATTACATTACATATTCTATTCTATTCTATTCTATTTAAAATAAATAAATAAATAAAAAGCAATAACTTGATGATAAAGCCAATTAACTGCGTGGAAGGATCTAAAATAGAGTCAAATTTGGAAGACACCATGATATATGATTACTTTAATCAAGATAATGAAAAGAAAGTCCTTTTTACTAGAGTGTGGTCAGTTAATTGTACACTTCCACTGGTTTGTTTGTTTTAATTCCCAGAGAGTTTTTGTCGAAAAATGGACACTGGAAAAATGACAGCAATGGAGAAGTGATAAATGATAAATGTTGACACATGCCCAAAGATATAAAGACTGAAAATAGATGGAACACTGACGACCCCCCCCCGCCCAATATCCATCTGGCCAAGTCATCTCTCCTTAATTCTTGACCTCAATAGGTCTGAGAGGGAAATCAACCCTCGAACACACTCATTGTGTTCCAAATACTTATCAAAAGTCTTCAAGAAAGGATGGCGGAAGGTCACACTAATAGGCAGAAGAGTTATGAGAACTGGGAAGAGTTGTTGACTTGTTAGCCTTGCTCTTTTAATTAGAAAGAGTTCAGCTCCTCCATCTTGGCACAATGAGACCTCATCCAATAAATGTGGTTTTGGTATTGGCAACTTTATCCTGGTACACCTGCTGAACTCTTAAATGAAATTACAATATTGTATTGCAACAGATGCAACTAAATGGACATGCTAAGACAAAATAAATGAGCACCTCTGCTACGCACAATACCTGCTGGAATTCCTTCTCATACATTGTCGATTAACTAATATTTAGATTATTTTCATTAACATAAGAAAGAAATGAAGTGAAATGCACCCCATTTGGGATCAAAGAAGTTGCACGTCAAGGTTCCGACTGATGAATCCAACCAAACAAGCACCATCAAGACAATCCAATCCCTTAATGCAAAACTTTATAGAATACATCATTTCGGCACGAACGAAGCTAAACCAGCTCTGGCTATTTCCCGTGCAATCCACTATAGTTAAAATATAGAATTCTCCCTCACCCTATTAGTGCAGGTCATATGATTCCAATCAAGTGTCAAGATATTGTTATGAGAAAGTGGACTTCCGGTTTGCGCTTGTAGCGCATGGCCATGTGAGAACGGATCTCCGCTCCCCACGGCTAATTTTCCCCTTCCTGGGGGACCCGAGATGGGTCCGAAGTCATCCCGTGGAGGTGAGCGCGAAGGAGGGGCACCCTGTTGATCACGAAGTGACAGCAATTGCTTCGTTTGATCCAGGGAAAGCCCTCCGAACCTGACAGGAGAAAGGCTAGCTGCATGCCAGCGTCTAGCCCGGGGTAGGCAACCTTGGCTCTTTTATGACTTGTGGACTTCAACTCCCAGAATTCCTGAGCCAGCATGGCTCAGCATGGCTGGCTCAGGAATTCTGGGAGTTGAAGTCCACAAGTCATAAAAGAGCCAAGGTTGCCTACCCCTGGTCTAGCCCAAGCTACTGCAGTCGAAGTCCAAGAGCACTACCAAGAACAACGGTGAACAGCGTGCTTGGAACTGGTGAGAGTATTTGTTCTTCTCTCCCTTATTTTACAACTAGTCCCTGGGAAAGATCCCCAAAGCAAACAACCTCCGAAAGTGAGGGGAGGGGTCTACATTCCCATTCCCCCATAGACGGAAGTGGTGAATTAACCTTTAAGGAGGAAAGAACCTTATTGAAATTAAATTCAAAATACTACAATCTGATCAAACTTAGAAATTAAAACAAACTGCTAAGATTATATTCTAAAGGATATGATTGAATTACAAAAAAAGAAAAATAAGAACTTTTTGTTTGAAAGAGCTGGAAAATAAATATTTGCTGACATCTAGTGGACAATGAGAATATAGCACATTAAAGACAATGCCCAGAAACAAAGAAAAAAAATCTGTTCCCATGAACTCTAATAACCTTTAAGAAGATAGTTGCTAAGGAACAGAGAAGAGATTGCATACTGGGCCGGCTATAAGACTGAAGGAAAAGAAATACTTTGACTGTGGTTTAAATTTATGAACTGTTTAAAAACTTTGATCTATGACAAATTATTGAGAAGGGAAGTTACAGGAAGGATTTAAGCTGGCTAAATATATTGAATTGACAATTGACTCCTGAAAGAAAGAATTGTTATAAAACATTGATTTTACTGAAACCTTGACAACTGAAAATTACAGTGGATTACAAAAATTATATATAAAAACAAGAACTATACAAAATTGGACTATAAGGATTTTGAGTTTTGGTTAGCTTGACAAGGCTAATTACAGAGACTATGGCATTTATGATGGACTACTCAAAAGGGGGAGACAACGTGGACATGACTTATTCATCAAAAAATGATAGAAAACCACACTTAATATCTACTCCTGAAAGATTTAGCCTGAAAGATCAAAGACCTTTAGAAACACTTCAAGACAAGACGAATACTTCCCAAGACGAAATTTATGCAATGCTACGACAGATACAAACCACAAGAGACCTAAACCACAAGATTAAACATAACTTTAATACTAAAAGTGAATATACTTCTAACTTAAATCTACAATAAAAAAACATCCAAAGAATGATGGTAAAGAATGAACAAACAATCCAGACAACAGGATGTGAACTAGAAAAAAATGACTTAATTGGTGAAATTACAAATGAAGGGAATTATAACTTAATACAAACAAGAAAAAAACTTATAAGCCTTGGACACAACAATAAATATGGAAAAGATACGTATTAGAACATCAAAATAAACTTGAGAAGAAGACTTAACAAAATGGATACTGCCAGGAGAATCATTGTTTGGGAGACAAAAAGCCTACATCCTATCTACTATGTATCCTCTACTCCTAACAATAATTATACAAAAATACAAGAACTGGACAAGTTGAAAATATTAATTTGGAAAACAATTTGGCAAAGGAAGAAGATTAGAGACGGGCTGAAGAGACTGGATTCAACCTACCAGATGGAATATTATATCTATATGAGTAAACACTTGTTTGAATATAGGTAAATAAACAAATAACTTTGGCCATAAAGGGACCTTAGAATAGGATAAGAGATATAAGTAATATAGTATTTTTTGATAAGATACAAAATGTAAAAATATTAGGATGTTGTAAGTGAAGGAAAAGTTTGAATTTTAAAGACAAATTAAGTTTGAAAAAATTTAGGATTAAGGAATGATTGAAATATTGAAGGGAAATTAGGCTTAATAAGATAAAAAAAGGATATATAGTGATTTAACTAATTTTTACAAATAGAAGTTAAATATAAACTGACTAGTAAGATGTTATGGATAGATGTTATGATAGATAAGTAGTATAGTATCTCTCTAATACATGAAAAATGAAAATACTGATATATTTAAATGGAAAATTTGGATATTTAGATGTTAAATACTGGGGGAAATATCATTGATAAGAATTGTTTGAATATTATGGAGAAATTGAGCTTAAACAAGATTTATGAAAATAAGATATATGGTGAATCAATAAGACGACTCTTACGAAAATAAGATAAGCTGAGAAGAAAAAAATGCTATATATGGATGCTACTATTGTTGGCATAAATATGGAAGAAAATGTTTTTATTTAATCATTTAAATATGGAAAATATCAAATATTAGAAATCATATTTGTTTAATGTAATGGATGTAATGGATACCACTTCCGGAAGTCTGTTCTAGGCATTGGAGGCCTGGAGGAGCCCCCACCCCAGGCCTAGAATTGCCTACCGGAAGTGCATTGATGCCACTTCCGGAAGTCTGTTCTAGGCATTGGAGGCCTGTTGGAGGCCTCCCAGGCCTAGAACGGACCACCGGAAGTCCATGGATACCACTTCCAGAAGTCCGTTCTAGGCATCGGAGGCCCAGGCCTGCATCACATAATAGAACCGGTTGTTCAAATATTTGAATCCCACCACTGATGAGAAGGGAAACATCTTCAAAGAAAAAAAACCAAAGTCCAGTTACCTTTTGAAAAAGCACCTTTGGGACAAAAGGGTTGAATTTACCTTTTATCTGAACCTTGTCACTGCCCCGTCCTTCTCTCAAATGCCAGATGTTGCCAAACAAGTTTTCTGTTTAAAAAGAAAGAAATCTTCTCTCGTTCCACCGTGCTTCTTCTAAATTCCTAACTATTCCCACCCGATGCTGTTTGTTGAAAACGAAAACACACCATTTTGTTGTCAGGCTAAGGGGTATTTTTTTTTTAAAAAAAAACAGTTCTGTAACCTGAGGGCTGGTGCTGTTTCAATTGCCTGAAAAAATCTTTTTTTCCCCTTCCTTTTGATTATAAATTTATAGCTAATCGAGTGGAAGGTTGATATTGAGAGGCTGGAAACAAAGAACCGGGAAGACCTTAAGCCCTTCGCATTGAGGTAAAAGATTCATGTGCAGTTGAAAAGAAGCCCTCATATTTATACTGTTCTCAGATCTGGGCTGGCTTTTGCCAGCTTTCACTTCTGCACAAACCATCAGAGATTATCCAAAGTATCAAGAATATTTATCTTGAATAACAGAACAGAATAACAGAGTTGGAAAGGACCTTGCAGGTTATCTAGTCCAACCCCCTGCTCAGGCAGGAAACCCTATACCAGGAGTAGGCAACCTTGGCTCTTTTATGACTCGTGGACTTCAACTCCCAGAATTCCTGAGCCAGCCTGGCTCAGCTTGGAAACCTCTCTCTTTCCCCTCAGCATGGCTGGCTCAGGAATTCTGGGAGTTGAAGTCCATGAGTCATAAAAGAGCCCAGGTTGCCTACCTCTGGCCTAGGCCTAGGCCGCTTTATGATTCATGGACTTCAACTCCCAGAATTCCTGAGTCAGCATGGCTCAGCTTGGAAACCTCCCTTTCCCCTCAGCATGGCTGGGTCAGGAATTCTGGGAGTTGAAGTCCACGAGTCATAAAAGAGCCAAGGTTGCCTACCCCTGCCCTATACCATTTCAGACAAATGGTTGTCCAATCTCTTCTTAAAGTTGTGATGGAGCAATCACAACTTCTAAAGACAAGCCTTTCCACTGATTAATTGTTCTCACCGTCTGGAAGTTTCTCTTTAGTTCTAGGTTGCTTGATTAGTTGCTGGAATTGGGTATGTCCAGTTTAATGAAGAGAAGGACGAGGGGGGACATGATAGCAGCGTTCCAGTATCTCAGGGGTTGCCCCAAAGAAGAGGGAGTCAAGCTATTCTCCAAAGCACCTGAAGGCAGGACAAGAAGCAACGGATGGAAACTAACCAAGGAGAGAAGCAACCTAGAATTAAGGAGAAATTTCCTGACAGTTAGAACAATTAACCAGTGGAACAACCTGCCTCCAGTAGGGTTTCCTGCCTGAACAGGGGGTTGGACTAGATGACCTCCAAGGTCTCTTCCAACTTTATTATTATTATTATTATTATTATTATTATTATTATTATTATTATTATTATTATTATTATTATTATTATTATTATTATTATTATTATTATTAAACTGTGCACCACAGCCAGGAGTTCGATCCTGATGGGGCTCAAAGTTGACTCAGCGATCCATCCTTCCGACTTCGGTAAAATGAGAAACCATAGGCAATATACTGACATTATAAATGCTTAGAGCAGTAGTGGCGAACCTATAGCACGGGTGCCAGAGGCGGCACTCAGAGCCCTTTCTGTGGGCACGCGCACTGTCGCCCCAGTCCTAGGCCTTCAGCTGGGTTTTATAAAACCTTTTTGCTTTAGACCTCCGCCGCCGTGTAAAAAAAAAAAAGGTTCAATCAATCAATTTCAACTTCTCGCGGGAAAAAAAAAGATCTTGCAAAGTTGGAATTGATTGATTGAACTTTTTAGTCCCACCCAGTCTGTCATTACCACTGCAGCCACACCCACCCAATGGGCCACGCCCAGCCAATTGGCCACACCCAGCCAATGGGCCACACCCACCTGGCACTCGACGATGCATAAGTGGGTTTTGGGTTGCAGTTTGGGCACTCGGTCTCTAAAAGGTTCACCATCACTGGCTTAGAGAGTGCTATGGGGCTGTATATAAGTCTAACTGCTACTGCTATTGCTATTCCTTCCTACGGCTTAATGTCCACCATAAGCTAACTACAACACAAGTTGCAAATTGTGCAAGTTTCATTCTGAAGTTTCGGCCGATGTCCTTGGAACTCTTTCGTGATCATGCTGGTTGCATGTCCATACGAATCTAGGGAGCTGCAGGGCAGCACTTCTGTTCCAGCCTGTCATTAGGCTTTTAGTCAGCTTCATTCAACTTCAGCAATAAGCATGATTTGAACAAGGGGGGGGAGTTAAATTGAAGAGCGAAAGGCATCCAAGAAAGAAAGAAAAGGACCAGCTTTTGAAAGAAAAAGAAAAAAAAAGCACCACGTAATTTTCAGCTGAGCAATGTATCACGAGAAATGAAAGCTTTTTATGCGCTTTGATAGCACATGACTAAGAGTTACACTGCGTAGTTTATCTAGGCCTGCTCGACAAATTCTGTCAGTGTTTCCAAAACACACCTTCTTCTTTTGCTTATTTAACAGAGAACAAGAAATCTCTGAAGCTGAAGCCATCGCCGCAATGCAACAGTTTTAAGAACCAGCAGTTTCCTCCTTCCAAGAAACCGGTGACAACAAATACAAGTCTTGAATTTAACAACACAGCAGGAGGCAACTTTCATTCAGACATAATTGGAATGTTAGAATTCCCAGCATCCTTCATCCCTGGCCACGTCTGAAGTTTTGCAAGATCTGGCATTATGCATGCTGTTCATCCCTGAATCAGAGGAATCCATTTCAAGAGGCGCCGAGAGGGACCACAGTTGCTGTCTTCCTAAATTTATGAGGATCCGGTCAAAGGAGAAATTGGCTTTGTAATTCTGTTCTGAATTTTGGGTCCTGTTAGATTTGGAGGATTTCAAAGAGCTGGGCCAAATGAGTTCTAGCTGAATTCAAGGTGTTCAAACCGAACCAGTGAACTGGATCACCTCAGCTCAGTTTTCCAAATTGATTTGGAACGAGCCCTATTCTTCTGTAAAAACCATCTGAACTAATTTGGAGCCGTTTTGGCGATTCAGTGCCATCACCATCCGTTGACTCATTATATATATAGCCCTATTCAATGCCACCCATCTGTGCAATCAAGACAGAGTTTCATGCAATGATCTCTTTGGGACAGGGGTGGGGGAGGAGTTATTCTGCAAGAAAATTCTTTCCTCTTCATTTATTGATGGGAGAAAAAAGAATCACAATAACTCTGTCTTGATAACACTAAAGCATCCTGGGCACATGAAGCGAAGATCTTACGTACCTTTCTCCATAGCCAGTTCTTCTTGACCAAGTTGTCCATCTTTTGCTTTATGCCAACTCTTTCCTTGGCAACGACAATACCAATCTACGAGAGAATGAGAAATCCTTGAAGCTAATAATAATAGTACTAGTAGTTGTAAAGTTGGAAGGGACCTTGGAGGTCATCTAGTCCAACCCCCTGCTCAGGCAGGAAACCCTATACCATTTCAGACAAATGGCTGTCCAGTTTCTTCTTAAAAACTTCCAGTGTTGGAGCATTCACCGCTTCTGGAGGCAGGTTGTTCCACTGGTTAATTGTTCTAACTGTCAGGAAGTTTCTCCTTGGTTCTAGGTTGCTTCTCTCCTTGATTAGTTTCCATCCGTTGCTTCTTGTCCTGCCTTCAGGCGCCTTGGAGAACAGCTTGACTCCCTCTTCTTTGTGACAGCGATGAGATAGTTCTAACTACAGTGGTACCTTGGTACTCAGCTGCTTTGAAACTGGTTGAATTTGGTACTCGAAGAATTTTGACACGAAAATATTGTCCCAGTACTTGTCGTTTGCTTGGTGCAAGCGGTGTGGGGGCCTAGAGTTGGAGATCTTGCCTCACAATCAGGAGGCTGTTAGTTCAATCCTAGGTGGTGGCAGATATTTCTCTCTGTGGATGCAATGAGTAATTGTCTGCTGTGAACATTGCATAGGCATCAGGAAGGGCGTCCGGCAAGTGAACACTCAGCTCCATTCAGCCCTGACTCTTGCTACAATGGAAGGGATTACAGAGTTATTAAAAGAAGAAGAAGAAGAAGAAGAAGAAACCCTTGTCATTTGTTTGGCACTCAACATGCAAGCTAGAACTTGTTGGTGTTGGCTGCCTTGTGACTTTTCAGCTGAAACAAAGGGTCACATGTTAGTCATGCAATAGCTCTTGCCCTGTGCACATCCCCTTGTGTTATCTTTACATGCTTCCTTATGGGGGAAAAATGTTTGGTACTTAGTATAGTATAGAATAACAGAGTTAGAAGGCGCCTTGGAGGTCTTCTAGTCCAACCCCCTGCTCAGGCAGGAAACCCTATACCGTTTCAGATAAATGGTTGTCCAGTCTCTTCTTAAAAACTTCCAGTGTTGGAGCATTCACAATTCACAACCCCAACCGCAATCCCAATCCTAACCGTAACCCAACCCCAACCCCAACCCCAACCCCAACTCAAGCCCTAGGCCTAACCCTAACCACAACCACAACCCCAGCCCCAACACCAACACCAACCCCAATCCAAACTCTAACCCTAACCCTAACCCTAACCCTAACCCTAACCCTAACAATAACCCTAACCCTAACAGTAACCCTAACCCCAACCCTAACCCTAACCCTAACCCTAACCCTAACCCTAACCCTAACCCTAACCCTAACCCTAACCCTAACCCTAACCCTAACCCTAACCCTAACCCTAACCCTAACCCTAACTCGCCGTCCCAATCCCAATCCCAATCCCAACTCTAACCCTAACCATAGCCATAACCATAACCATAACATAACCCTAACCCTAACCCTAACCCTAACCCTAACCATAACCATAACCATAACCATAACC
>NW_015395126.1:0-2481 GCF_001527695.2 Protobothrops mucrosquamatus | reverse complement strand
CTCTTCCTCTCTCTCTCTCTCTCTGTCTCTTTCTTTCTCTCCCTCCCTCTTTCTCTCTCTTTTCTCTCCCTCCCTCTTTCTCTCTCTTTTCTCTCCCTCTCTCTCTCCCTCTCTCTCTCTCTTTCTCTCTTTCTCTCCCTCTTTCTCTCTCTTTTCTCTCCCTTTCTCTCTCTTTTCTCTCCCTCCCTCTTTCTCTCTCTTTTCTCTCCCTCTCTCTCTCCCTCTCTCTCTTCCTCTCTCTCTCTCTCTCTTTCTCTCCCTCTTTCTCTCTCTTTTCTCTCCCTCTCTCTCTCTCTCTCTCTCCCTCTCTCTCTCTCCCTCTCTCTCTCTCTCTCTCTCTCTCTCTCTCTCTCTCTCTCCTCTCTCTCTTCTGTCTATCCATCTATCACTATTTAGGTATCTTTTGAAGCTTCACACAAATACCCCAAACTCACCATAACACTTGATTTTGTACCTGCCTTCCCAGTTATATATCAATTATCAATTATATATCAATCATCTATAGATATAGATGATAGATAGATGAGAGAGAGAGAGACAGAATAGAAATAGAGATAGAGAGATATAAGACAGATATAAGACAGATATACACAGATAGATAGATAGATAGATAGATAGATAGATAGATAGATAGATAGATAGATAGATGATAGATAGATAGATGATAGATAGATAGATAGATAGATAGATAGATAGATAGATAGATAGATAGATAGATAGATAGATGATAGATAGATGATAGACCGACAGACAGAATAGAAATAGAGAGATAGAGAGATATGACAGATATAGACAGACACAGTCAATAGATAGATAGATAGATAGAGAGAGAGATAGGGAGACAGACACAGACAGACTAGAAATAGAGAGATACAGAGATATAAGACAGATATAGACAGACGGATAGACAATAGATGGATAGATATAGATAATGATAAATAGAGATAGATGATATATATAGATACAGATCAGAGTGTGTGAGAGAGAGATTCAGAAGTGAAAAACTGGGTTTTTTTAAAGGTCAACTCAAACAAAGTGAAGAGTCTCTCTCTCTCTCTCTCTCTCTCTTTTTTTTTTTTTCCTTTTGCACGCTGTGATTGCCCTGTGGGCTTTATTATGTGTTAACCGCAACAAAAAAAGGTAAATTGAAAGCTGCTGCATAAATCCGGGTCGCATTCCCAGGCTGAGCGCTCCATAACATCCCTGTCGCTTTTCTATAAGGAGAATTCAGCTCCGCGCTGTGTATCCGGCACTTCCCGTCAAGCTCTCCCCTGCTACGCCAGGAATAATGGAAGAGGGAGGCTCCCCAGCTATGCTTGAATGGATTTCGTTTCCATCCTCTTTCGGCGCAATTGGCAGGTGTCTCTTTGGTTGCCTTCCCTGAAACAGGAGGGGAGCTTAGTTAAACGCAATCTCTTCCCCCGGGCCTTGCTCTGAATGAAGATTGGCTGGGTTTGATTCTTAGCCCTGGAAAGGGATAAAAGTGATTTCCCTGGATGGCTGTAGGGGATGTTATTTTGTCTGTATTTGGACATGGCTTGAGGGGGGGTCTCGGCAGCCATATCAGGCTAAAAGCTTGGGACAACAGTGAGATCAAGCTAACAAAGTGTAACAACCCAGTGGTGGGATTCAAATAGGTGAACAACCGGTTCTCTGCGTGGATGCCACTTCCGGAAGTCCGTTCTGGGCCTGGGCAACAAAACAATTAGCTACCGTTTCTGCCGAAGTGGTGCGAACTGGCTGAATCCCACCACTGTTATAACCTCAGTTTATTGTCTGCTTGTGTACCCACAACCTCTGGAGGCAGGTAATCAGCAATTCCACTGATTAATTGTTCTAAATGTCAGGAAGTTTCTCCTTAGTTCTAGGTTGCTTCTCTCCTTGGTTAGTTTCCATCTGTTGCTTCTTGTCCTGCCTTCAGGCGCTTTGGAGAATAGCTTGACTCCCCACTTCTTTGGGGCAACCCCTCAAATATTGGAACACTGCTATCATGTCACCCCTGGCCCTTCTCTTTATTAAACTAGACATACCCAATTTCTGCAACCGTTCTATGCTTAGCAGTGTATCAGTGTTTTAGCCTCCAGTCCCCTAATTATCTTTGTTGCTCTTCTCTGCACTCTTTCTAGAATCTCAACATCTTTTTTACATCGTGGTGACCAAAACTGGATGCAGTATTCCAAGTGTGGCCTTACCAAGGCATTGTAAAGTAGTATTAACGCTTCACGTGATCTTAATTCTATCCCTCTGTTAATGCAGCCTAGCACTGTGTTGGCCTTTTTGGTAGCTGCAGCACACGGCTGGCTCCTATTTAAGTGATTGTCCACTAGGACTCCAAGGTCCCTCTCACAGTTGCTACTATTGAGCAAGGTACCCCCTATACCAGTGATGGCAAATCTTTTAGAGACTGAGTGCCCAAACTGCAACCCAAAACCCACTTATGCATTGTCGAGTGCCAGGTGGGTGTGGCCCATTGGGTGGGCA
>NW_015395125.1:0-10823 GCF_001527695.2 Protobothrops mucrosquamatus | reverse complement strand
TGATAGTCTCATTGCAAAATGTAAGCTGTTCTAAATAAAGATGCCTTTTGCAATTGACCAACCGTGATTTTGTCAGTGCCGCCTATGGTATTTAAATGGTGCTCCAGATATTTTGGGATGGTTTTTATTCTGGGTTGATCACACAATCAACCAGATGTTTAGACTGGAATATGGCATTTTTGTCCACCTATTGAATAAAGGGTATTGTACGAATTAAATCCATGGGGATTTTGTCAATTGCAAAAGCCAGCTTTATTTGGAACTTATATCTTGCAACAGTACTTTTAATGCCACCAAACAACATTTGCAACATACAAGTTTAATAAACTATAATGGTTTATAATTTCAGTTGTAAGTTGTTATTATGATTTGGCACAGTCAGCCTGATATTCAGACTGGATTTGACATTTTTATCCACCTATTATTAATTTTTATTATTAGGCGTGAACTATTTTCTTATAAGCAGCTCTATATGTACCATCACCAAGAGCTGGACAGCAAATAAGGTCAACTAGCTTTTATTGAAGTAATGCACTGCTTTGAAAATATTTTTTGGTTAATTGAATGGAAGATAAAGACTCTCTCTCTCCCCCCCCCTTCATTTTTCCACCTCTGCAAATTTTGATGCAGCTACACAACTCGAGGTGACGTTACAAAGGAAAGTTGTCTACTTGGATGTAATTGCTCTGGAAATGGGTAGGTTTTTTTTTTAATCTTCAGAGAATGATATCCCAGTTTAACCTGCATTTATTTGGAGCTAAGATTTGCTAGTTTTAATTAGTTTCTAATGAATGCATGTGCTACAGTATTGTGATATTCCCCGGCCTAAGTACACACAACTCAGAAGATAGCAGTCTGAATGCAGCACCAGTGGCACATAATTGTAAAGATATATTTTTTTAAAAAAATGGCTAAGATGAGATTTTGGTAGGCCCAGAAGCCCCCGGAAGAAGCTTTTGTTCAGAGGGAGCTATTTTAAAGATAGTGTTAAAAAAAGATAGCCTTAATGGGTTTGATTGGATCAGCTGTCCTTAAAAGTGAATTTTCTTGCAAGTCACCCTATTCGTTCCCACAGGGTGCCACGTAACTTTTTCCTCTGGCTTAGATCCCAACTCCCATTATCCCCAGTGAGCCTCAGACCAATAAACACCTTACACAGGGGTGGATTTTGATGATTTCAGCTCCCATCATCCTTTCACCAGGAAACCGGAAGATCCTGTGGAGGGCGCCAAGTTGGGGAACTATCTGCCCCCACCAGCCTGCCCCCCCCACTGAAAAATCAAATTTCATTGTCCCATCCTTGTGGGGATGATGGGACCTGAAGTCCACTTGAAGAGAGGCAGGAAGGGAAGTAGATGCTCCCATCGTCCCCATCCACTTGGGGACGATGGGAGATGGAATCCACTGAGTTTGGAGAGGAAAGCAGGAAAGGAGGGGAGGCAACTCTGACTCAATTGCTCTGAGGATGATGGGAACTGTAGTCCTCCTTATTTGTGGGGGAGGTGACCCTTCTCCACTGGGGACTGTCTCCATCCTTAGTAAGGATAGGTGCTGAAGTCCCTGCCCCTTCCCTACCAGAAACCCCCCATTCTTGGGGATAATGGGTGCTGGAGTCCTTGTTGGAGGAGAAGCAGCCCCTTCCCCATTGAGACCCCTTTTTCCTTGGGGATGATGGCCCTGGAACTCCCTGGAGGGGAGGCGGCCTCTTTCCCACCGGAGACCCCTCCCCACCTGGGACCCCTCCATCCTTGGGGATGATGGGTGCTGGAGTCTTCGTTGGAGGAGGAGCAGCCCCTTCCCCATCGAGACCCCCTCTATCCTTGATGGCCCTGGAGTTCCCCTGTGGGGAGGGGGGAGAAGCAGCCCCTTCCCCACCGGGGACCCCTTCACCCTTGGGAACAATGGACCCTAGAGGCCCTCTTCGGGGTTCGTTTGGGGAGAAGCAGACCCTTCCTTATCAGGACCGTTCCATCCTTGGGGACGATGGGTGCTGGAGTCCCTCCTTGGGGAGGGCCAACCCCTTCTCCTTCGGGACCCCCTCCCTCTTTGGGGACGATGGGTGCTGGAGTCCCTCCTTGGAGAGGGCCAACCCCTTCTCCTTCGGGACCCCCTCCCTCTTTGGGGACGATGGGTGCTGGAGTCCCTCCTTGGGGAGGGCCAACCCCTTCTCCTTCGGGACCCCCTCCCTCCTTGGGGACGATGGGTGCTGGAGTCCCTCCTTGGGGAGGGCCAACCCCTTCTCCTTCACCCCCTCCCTCCTTGGGGACGATGGGCGCTGGAGTCCCCCTGGCTGGCAAAGGCAGCCCCTTCCCCAGGGGCCGGGCCGGGACCCCTCCTCCTTCCCTCCCTCCCTGGCGGGGGGCGGGGCGGGGGGGCGGGGAAGGGGCGGCCCGGCGGGGCTCGGCGGGGCGGCGGGTGGGGCCGGCGGGGCTGGGCTGGGCTGGGCTGGGGCGGCGAGGCCTGGAGCGGCGCGGCGATGCGGCCAGGATGGCCGTCTCGGGGCTGAAGGCCGAGCTGCGGCTGCTCGAGTCCATCTTCGGCCGCGACCACGAGCGCTTCCGCATCGCCTCCTGGAAGCCCGACGAGCTGCACTGCCTCTTCGTGCCCCCCGCCGCCCCCGGCCCGGCCCCGCCGCCGACGCCGCTCGCCATCCACTGCAACATCACGGTGCGCGGGGGGGGAGGGGGGGGGAGGGCGGGCGGGGGTCGCGATCGGCTCTTCTCCCCTCCTGCTCTCGGCCCCGCCGGCCGGCTGAACCCCCCCACCCCAGGGAATTGGGGAGGGGGCACCGGGGCTGCCCCTCGCCCCCCCAGGCTGCCAATGGGGAGGGGGCTGGTGGTCGCAGGGCAGGCGTGGGGCCGAGGGAGTCTCTCTCCCCACCCCAAAGCTGGAGGGTCTCGTCTAGAGGCGGAGCGGGGGGTGGTCGGGCAGAAAGCCGGGCTCGACGGGGAGAGGACGTCTCCCTTCGGGTAGGGGGGAGAGGGGGAAACGTCCCCAGCGCTACAACCCGCCTCTGAACTCTGTGCAGGCTCAGAGGCTGGGAGCCTTGCGCGGGCCAAGGTTGGCCCGAAACTCCGGAAAGCTTGGGAGGGGAGTGGGTGGATGGGTGGGTGGGTGAGTGTGAGGACGCCGCCAGAAACCGCACGTCCCTTCTTCCAAGGCGTTGGTTTGTGTGTGTGTGTGTGTGTGTTGTGTATGTGTGTGAAGGACTACATGTCCCATCTTAGAGAAAACCTGGCTGGCGGTGGGAAAACTCTCTTTCCCCCCCCCCCCCCCGGTGGGTGACTTCCCATTCAGATCTCTCGTCTGTCTTTCTCTCTCTCCGGAAATTGGGCTTGAACTCCCCAAGTTTTGAAAGGCGGATTGGAAAGGAAATGTGCCCCCCCCCGTCGCTTCCCCACCCCCCCACCCCGTCTTTAAACAAACAGTGTAGCTTTCGGCTCGGTTTTGCAACAAACAGGAAGCCCAAACATTGGAAGACGCCGCTGCGCTCGGCTCCTTCCGCTCCGAGTTCTGACCTAGGGCTTAATTTTTTATTTTTTNCCCCCCGTCTTTAAACAAACAGTGTAGCTTTCGGCTCGGTTTTGCAACAAACAGGAAGCCCAAACATTGGAAGACGCCGCTGCGCTCGGCTCCTTCCGCTCCGAGTTCTGACCTAGGGCTTAATTTTTTATTTTTTTTAAAAAAAAGGGATGGGGTAGGAGGGAACCAAGGTCTCCCCCCCCTTTTTTTGCCCCCCCCCCAGGGTTAAAGGGGCTGTTTCTGAATGAAGGTAGAATTCAAAAGCCTCCACTGGTTAGTATTGCGAGGAACTTGGGGGGGGGAAGAATAAAATAAAATAAAACAAACCCCCTTCTTTTCTAAATACAGGTTGTTCTCGACTTAACGACCGCCATGGAGCCCCAAACGTTCTGTTGTTAAGGGAGACGTTGGTTAAGTGAGTTTTAAGACCTTGTCAAGTGAATTATTGCAGTTGTTAAGTAACAACAAGCAGGGGTAGTCAACCTTGGCTCTTTTATGACTCGTGGACTTCAACTCCCAGAATTCCTGAGCCAGCTAAGCTGGCTCAGGAATTCTGGGAGTTGAAGTCCACGAGTCATAAAAGAGCCAAGGTTGACTACCCCTGGGTTAAAGCAAAGCTGGCTTTTGCTTGTCCGAAGGGGATCACGTGACCCCAGGACGCTGCGACCGTCGTAAATATGAGTCGGTTGCCAAGCGTCTGTATTTTGACTGTGTGATCCTGGGGATGCTGCGACGGCTATAAGGGGTGAAAAAATGGTCCCAAATCACTTTTATTTCAGTGCCGTTGTAACTTTGACCAGTCATTAAACGAACGGTTGTTCAGAGGAGGAATAGCCTTCATTTCGGAACCAACCTTGGTCAACTTGAAAGAGGTGGATTTTCTAATAGAGAAGCAGGCAAAAATATTCCTCTCTCATATTTAAGCTTGGAATTAAGGAGGGCGTCCGAAGCAACTCCTGTTGAATTAAAGGAAGTGAGGTAGACTTAGGCCGACCCCATTCAAAAGTAAGATTTTTGCCAGGGCAAAAGATTGTGTAATTTGGGATCTCTCCAGCTTGGCCTTGCCGTTTCCAACCTCCCTTCAAATGAGCTTCTAATTTATCAAAACTTAGGAGGGCATTTGGGGGGTAGAATTAGGCATGAAGGGAAGATCCAACACTGGAAGTTTTTAAGAACAGACTGGACAGCCATTTGTCTGAAATGGTATAGGGCAGGGGTAGGCAAGCTTGGCTCTTTTATGACTCGTGGACTTCAACTCCCAGAATTCCTGAGCCAGCCATGCTGAGGAGAAATGGAGAGGTTTCCATGCTAAGCCATGCTGGCTCAGGAATTCTGGGAGTTGAAGTCCACGAGTCATAAAAGAGCCATGGTTGCCTACCCTTGTCCTAGGAGGAGCAGATGGAGAATAGAAGTGGGATTCAGGGCTCTATCTAAGCAGAGATTGGCCTAGTTCAGGGGTAGGCAACCTTGGCTCTTTTATGACTCGTGGACTTCAACTCCCAGAATTCCTGAGCCAGCTATGCTAGCTCAGGAATTCTGGGAGTTGAAGTCCACGAGTCATAAAAGAGCCAAGGTTGCCTACCCCTGGTATAGGGTTTCCTGCCTGAGCAGGAGGTTGGACTAGATGACCTCCAAGGTCCCTTCCAATTTTTTTTTTTTTTATTATTATTATTATTATTATTATTATTATTATTATTATTATTATTATTATTATTATTATTATTATTATTATTATTATTATTCCTCTTGGAAGCATTCAAATTTAATGCAAACGCCAAATAAAACTCCTAACCTTGCAAATGGATAACTTAAAACCTTTTCATTGGGATTTTTCTTCTTGATCCACTTTCGTTTCGGATCAAGGGTTGAATGGTAGGAAACCCCGACGTTGACGTCGGCTTTTCCAGGCAGAGCAGGGGGTGAGTAATCCATAGCACTCCTGCTTTGCTTAACAGGGCCCCAGTTTGGCGTGGGCATTTGTATGGGCTAAACTGGAGTCCTGTAAGAACTTGTCCCAGCTTTGCCCGGACAGGCAGTGTTCTGGTTCCGGCAGTGATCCTGCTCAGCAGGCAGAAAACCCCCCCTTGAAGTTTGTAATCGCTGTCCGGCTGGCTCCGATTTCCCTCTCCCCAAGGGGGTCAGGGATCACAGTTTGAAAATCCCTAGGATAATTTGCTTAAAAGCGGTGATATCTGTATAGACCAGGGGTAGACCACCTTGGCTCTTTTATGACTCGTGGACTTCAACTCCCAGAATTCCTGAGCCAGCATGGCTGAGCTTGGAAACCTCTCCCTTTCCCCTCAGCATGGCTGGCTCAGGAATTCTGGGAGTTGAAGTCCACGAGTCATAAAAGAGCCAAGGTTGCCTACCCCTGGTATAGACCATGGAGGGAATCCTCCATTGAGTGCGGTTGTAACTGTGAAGGGTCACTAAACGAACTGTTGTAAATCAAGGAATACCTGTATTTTTATTATGGTTGGGGGAAGAATTCAGTTATGGTAGAATTCAATATGGCATTATGCATATATTTAGTTTGGGGGCTAGAGAAAAGCATTTGGCCCTGGAAGACAGAATCTTGTAATTGGGAAGAGGGAGAGGGCAATTGGGGGGGGGGGGTTTGCCTGGAACACGGCATGGTGGTCAGTATACAACTGTGGGGGGGAGTAGGAGGGGGGCTGCCTGTAGCTCAAAAATCCTCTGTTTGCAGAGCCTGGGGTGCCTTTTTACAATTGGCCAGTATGGTTTCTGCCTTTTTAAACCAGCCAGAAAATATTAATGTAATCCCTAAAGGCAAAGTTTAAAATACTCTCCTGGTCACTTTTGACTTTTCTTGGCAGTATATGGAAGAGGTTTGATGCTGCTGCTTATTTTATTTTTCCCAGCCTCCCATTCCAGCACATCATGGTTGTCCCCCCTAACCAAACACCAACCAGATCCAGCCATATTTGGCCTGGTGCTCTTCCCCCAAACCTTTTTTGCAGGGAATTAAATGGGAGATCAGCCCAGTGGGTCCTCCCTACCTAGCCCTGCTTTTCATCATCAAAATACGTTCCTTTTCCTGAACTGCCTCAAAATGTTGGTGAGAGTCTTGAGTGGGAAGCCCCTAGCAGGAATTCCAACTGGTGGGCATACGTTTGGGGCAGGGGTAAGCAACCTTGGCTCTTTTATGACTCGTGGACTTCAGCTCCCAGAATTCCTGAGCCAGCCATGCTAGCCCAGGAATTCTGGGAGTTGAAGTCCACGAGTCATAAAAGAGCCAGTGTTGCTTACCCCTGGTTTGGGGAATGCTGTTCTCGAGAGACGGGAGATCCGGATCGAGCAATGGCAAATGGCAGAGAATCACAGGAGATTGAGGAAAGGAGATTCCACGGTGTGGGGATTGTGTGGAGTTGAACTAGAAATACACACAGGAGTTGTCCGTTGGCAAGAAGTGCAGAGAGGCTGGGAGGGAAGAGTCCGAAAATCAAAAGGAGGCTGGCAGAGATCCTGGGGGTTGGGCGAGATTGAAAAATAACCAAGATCATCCTAGTTTTGAGCGGAGACTAAGATTATTTCTAGGACAAAAATTTCCAGATCTGCTGCTCATTAAATCTCACTTAGCTCTGTTGCTTAACTACAGGAGCTGCTCAGTCCTGGATCTGTAAAATGGGACTCAGAATATTTCTGATGGGATTTCCCCCCCCTTACCAAGCTGTTGTGCAGATTAGATTGATTTCTTCCTCTGCTGTAGCCATGGCTGGTTTAAAGGATGGTTTGCTGCCTAGACCAGTGATGGCGAACCTTTTAGAGACTGAGTGCCCAAACTGCAACCCAAAACCCACTTACGCATGTCGAGTGCCGGGTGGGTGTGGCCCATTGGGCAGGCCTGGCCAATTGGGTGGGCGTGGCTGCGGTGGTAACGGCAGACTGGGTGGGACTAAAAAGTTCAATCAATCAATTCCAACTTTGCAAGATCTTTTTTTTCCCCGCAAGAAGTTGAAATTGACTGATTGAACCTTTTTTTTTCTTTTGCACACGGCAGCGGAGGCCTAAAGCGAAAAGGTTTTATAAAACCCAGCTGAAGGCCCAGGACTGGGGCGACGGCGCGCGTGCCCACAGAGAGGGCTCTGAGTGCCGCCTCTGGCACCCGTGCCATAGGTTCGCCACCACTGGCCTAGGCCAAAGTTGAAGAAGTTTGCATAGCAAGCCAAACACTAAACTTACTTTTATTGGCTGCCCTGACTTTAGTTCATGCAACCGGGCTGGGAGGAGAGATCCTTCACCTCATTAATCAATGAGTCAGATCACTTTGATGAACAGAAACGTCTGCCGGTCGGTATTTAGGCACCGCCATGTAATGTTGCTTGTCAAGGCTGTTTTGGGGATAGGAAGGCCGTCCAGCAGATGTTCGTTTTGGTAGGAGTTTGAAGATGTTGCTTCTTTCGTTGCATCCTCTCACAGAGAAAGGAAAATGTGAATTGTTCCGTAGCCCTGAGATTTTTGTACAGCTTTCTTTAGTCTTGAGTGCCTTCTGGGTATTTAGAACTACACTTCCTATCTTCCCTAGTTAGCACCATAGAAGGACAAAGCTGTTGTCAAACAATGAGCGTTGCTGGGGTTGTGAGCTGTCCTTGAACGGCGGGCTTCTGTGTCCTTGCTAGACACTGGGTCACAAAAACAGGAATTTCAATCAAAGGCCTCTTCAACCTCACCCCGTGGCTGGCACACTGCCTGCTGGAATCCGTGTATGGGGGAAATGGTAGCCTTTGTGCCAGGAAGATAGAGAGATAGATAGATATTCTTTTGGGGACAGAGCTGTGTTTCTCAATCTTAGCAACTTCAAGAGGTGTGGACTTCCAACTCCCAGAATTCCCCAGCCAGCCATGCAACAACCATGCAAATTCCCTTAAGAACTGCAGGTTCCCTTAGCAAGCGTGTGTGTGTGGGGGAAGTCATAAAGTCAGGCATATTTAACCACCACCTTGCTTAGCAACTAGTCCCAATTCTCGACGTGTTTCGAGGACTACCTACAGAACTCGAACCCAACGCCAGGCAAAGCCAGCGTAAATTGCTCCTGGATGATGTCAAGTCACCATCCCCATGCATGGAGGTGCTGTGCCATGCGCAGCAAACAAGATGTGCCGCAAAAGGGAATTGTTTGTTCCACGTGGGACAGAGCATTGTGTTCAGGCAAAATCTTTACGCAGTTGAGCCGTGACGCCGTCAACACCCTGGATAAAGAAAACAGCCAGGCCAACTTGTCCCTGGACACTGGCGTCCTCTCACGTCACAGGGATGGGCTTCAGATCTTTGGGGATGTGGGCAAGGGGTGGCACTCAGCTGGCCTTGGCTTAGGGGCTAAGCTGGGTCAACCCTGGTTGACATTTGGGTGGGGGACCTTCTGGGAAATTCCAGAAGTTCTGGATAAACAGAGGAGTTGGAAAAGGAAAACGGCAAATTTGCTTCCACAAAACAGCCCAGAAAATTACGGGAACCCTGGCAGCCCGTGATCCTCAAAAATCAGGAGGCGTGTGGACGCACATTTCAAACCCTCTTATTAAAATGATTTATAATAAATCATTGCTAGACTGAAAGGTGTTCTGACACTCCTCCTGATCGGGTGTCTCTGTGTGTTGGTAATTCAGAGGCAGGTTGTAAAAAAGACAGTGCAAACATTGGGAGAGGGAGCAGCAGGTCCAGTCCCAGTACTAAAATAAAATCAAGGCAGACTCTTTGATCTGGAGGTGAGCAAAATGGCTCCTCATTAGCCTGGTTTGCTTTCACAGCTGCTAATTGCTGAGGGCAAGCCGTGGCTCCTTGGTCTCCATCGGAAAGGGAAGTCCAGCCAATTACAGAGGCAGGAACAAGGATGGGGATGGACCCTTCTCTGCTTCTAAAGAGATGGGGTTTTTTTGGGGGGGGGGGGAGAAAGCCAGCAGCCCTCTCTCCCTGATGAGTTAGTCTTCTACCTGCAGGGAATTGGATCTGTTTGAAGAGTTTTGCAACGGTGGGAGAGAGAGCAGAGCTTGGGCTGTGGTGTTAACAATAGCAGGCCCAGTTCGTATTGACCTGTATATCTCCAGACCTCAGTGGATGAGGTCTAGGGAGATTCTCAATCATCCAAGCTGTAGTTGTCCCAAAGGTGCTTTTCTCCAAAAGGCAACTGGACTTTCTTGTTCTTTTTTTTTTCTTGAAAACTTTTCATTTCTTATCCAAGAAGCTTCTTCAGTTCAAAGAAATGTTTTCTTTCTTTATTTATTTATTTATAAATTTTATTGGTTTTTAAAACATAAATCACATAATAGTCGGTTAACAGTGTGTTTGCTTGGTTTACATTTGTAAGGGAAGATCATTAACAATTGATTTCTATAATTCGTAATCCACATATTCCAACAAATGTCTCTTTTTCTCTTAAATATTCTCTCTGGTGGGTCCTGTCATTTATATTCTAAATTTTCATTTAATATTTTCACAATATGAATCAGAGAGTTTTTCCGTCTATTTTTCCCCGACCAATTGTACAATTTATTCCAGATTTCATAATAATCTGTTTCACTCTTATCCTTGAGTTCTAATGTCAACCTATCCATTTCCGCACAGGATAAAATCTTATTTATTACTTCTTCTGAGGGTGTCTCATTATCCTTCCATCTCTGTGCAAAGGCTAATCTTGCTGCTGTTAGCATGTGTAATAATAGGTATTAGTGATACCCAGCAGAAAGAGTTCTGGTTTTAGCTCAGTGTTCTGCATTAGTATCTCTTCTAGCCACTGTTTTATCAAATGCCAAAATTTTTGTACTTTTGAACATTCCCACCACATATGATAGTAGGTCCCTAGTGATTCTTTACATTTCCGACATTAAAGAAATGTTTTCAAGGGGAAAAGCCCAGTTGCCTTTTGGAAAAGCACCTTTGGGTCAAAGGGTGATACCAAACCACCCCTGCCCATTAGCCATCGCCTACCTCGCAGGATTCGTTGTAAACTTACCGCAGGGACCTCTCCAGCTTCCTTGGGAGAAGGGAGGGGGACTCTCACCTTGCTTGCCAAAGAAGAGCAAATGCCATTTTTGGCCAAGGGCAGCAGAGTCTGCCATGCTGGCTGTGGAGTCGAGATAGGTTTTGCCCATCTGTGAAGTGCGATAAACGCAAACGGCTTCACGCTGTCCAGATAGGAACCGTTGTTTCCTTTTGGGGGGAGGCAGAAATGCTGGAAGTGTCTCTCTTTTCATTTTCGATGCCGGCGGCCAGTTCTGGTTGCATCAGGAGCAAAACAAGCAGATTGAATCGTGAGATGAATTGGTGGGTTTTATTTTCTGGTGGAA
>NW_015395124.1:8337-10823 GCF_001527695.2 Protobothrops mucrosquamatus | reverse complement strand
GCTTAAAACAGAATAAGCAACATTGTGAACATTGATTTATTGAGCCAAATCATTCTCTAGGAGAGATATTTTTTTCATTGTTTTTATGTAAGATTCATTATTTCACTAAGAATTTTGCTTCTTTATGGCATGGTCTCTCAAGACCTACTAGTTCCAAAGATCTATAGGCAGTGCTTTTTTTGTAAAAAAAAAAAAAAAAGGTGCCAGAACTCACACACGTCATACAACCCGCCTTGCCTACCCTACAAGGTTCCATCCAAAAAAGGTGCCGGAACTCCGTTCTGGGTGTTCTATGACAAAAAAAGCCTTGTCTATAGGTATATAGAAGGATGCCTGGTAGGTGGGGGCAAAGCATTATTGTCATTGGAATCATTGATCCCAGCCACGGGGAGATCAAATGCTGCTAGTAAGAGCTACAGAACCAAGATATGACATCAGTGTTTAATATAAGTATAAACAGTGAGAGACAGTCTCATGCTATATGGGTGGGAAGCAGTCTGTATTACATACAGTAGTTATACTGCCCCATCTCATATTCAGTTGTATATATGGTCCTGGGAATGAGCAGCAAAGACAATTTCCAATTCTTTCTTGAACAGAGAAATTTGCTCCACCAACCTGAAGAAAAGCAACATAACAATGCAGCAATCCAAATATCTTTCCGCAAGTTTTCATTAAAAGAAATGCTAGAGAAATACCAAACACATCACACTAGTTCTGATTTCATAGTATATCAGCAGTCACGAGTACTAAAACACTAAATGGTGCTACCTGAGTTAATGTTGCTGGATTTATAAATGGGCTCCACTTTGTAAGATTCTCAGCAGAGCCTTTTAAAGGGTTTTATTGGATAATTGATCTCCAGCTATATGAAGTATGGAAGCCATATGCAGCTTTGAACTTTCTTTCTCAGAATTGAATGCTCAGTAGATAGGGAGAATGGTTCAATACCTCCATTTTAAAGAGGACAGTCTAAATTGCATCAAGAGCAAGAATGATCTTACTTTATCCCTAATCACCTATCTCCTTTTTCTCACTTTGCGAGTCACTGTAACACTACGACTATAGAGAGAGACTACAACTGAAGAGATTCAGGTTGACATATTCACTTATCCAGGGGAGGAGTATCTTTAGGCCAATATCAAGTCTTAGAGGAGAAATTATTGCACATTACCTTATGCCTTTGGGATTAAACATGGGGCTAAATGAACGAAGGCTCAGTCTCAGTTCTCAAAGCCAGAAGTCAGCCTCTGATGGTTTGTTGAACATAATTTCCCCCACCAGGTTCTATGGGAGTGTAATCTGGGTTCTGCTCTTCCAGTGTAGGCTGAAGCCACATCCAGATGCTTCCCTATTACCACTCTGGCTGCTGTTCTAGCCATATGCTCTAACATCACCTCACCTGTGCTTTGCGACCCCGGTTGACAAAGGTGCAGACAGGATTATATGCGCCAGTGCCACAGACATACAAGTGTGTTCGATTCCAGGGCTGGATAAGTCGGATGAAGTTCCCACACTCACCCTAGAAGACAAATGGAACATTAACTTAAGCTCCTACAAAATTGTGTCCACTTCAAGAAGGGGAGGTGAGTAATTGCATCCTCTCTTCGTCAGGACCCAATGAAAGATTCAAATGTACAAGGTCTTCTGCAGCAAATGGTTTTACTATTAAAGAGAGTTCTTTGTGCAACAAGAAAGTCCTATGGGCAGGTACTTATGTGCAGTGAAGTGACACTTAAGACTGAGCAAATAAGGCCTGGTGCCCCTTTAGAATCAGCAAATGTACATTTTGAAGCATTTCTTCCAATGAGATTTTGGATATCTCTGCAAAACAAATTTTCTGCATGCCCTATTTATGGTGCTCTCTCTCTCCCTCTGTTTTTTTTTAAGAAGTTTGAATTATTTTCCATTTCAGAGCCAACATTCCTTTTTTCATGTCTTATGTTACAGCACATTTGTAGCTGAAACAGACTATAAATGGTGCAGGTCAAAGCTTTCCTTCTTGTCCTTGGCAATTTTTCTTCAGTCTGAGAAAATAATAGTTGTACAATTCCAGAGAACTATCTTGGTGTCAGGATGGCAAATGCCAGACTCCTGGGTCCTGTTTATTTTCAAACACAAGGAAAATGATCTGAATACAAATGCCTGGAAAGGAAAATCCTTCTAATGGACCCAAAAGAGCACTTTCTGATTTTATTGGTTCTGGAAAAAAGGGAAAAGTACTCAGTAAAGCTGATCCTGTTAAACCAGTGATTTTCAACCTTGGTAACTTTGTGATATGTGAACTTCAAGGAGAGAAGCAACCTAGAACTAAGGAGAAACTTCCTGACAGTTAGAACAATTAACCAGTGGAACAACCTGCCTCCAGAAGCGGTGAATGCTCCAACACTGGAAGTTTTTAAGAAGAGACTGGACAGCCATTTGTCTGAAATGGTATAGGGTTTCCTGCCTGAGCAGGGGGTTGGACTAGATGACCTCCAAGGTCC
>NW_015395124.1:4584-7065 GCF_001527695.2 Protobothrops mucrosquamatus | reverse complement strand
TTGTTGTTGTTGTTGTTGTTGTTGTTGTTATGCAGTGAAGTCTAAGCAGCGAAAATAATGCCGTGTTAGTAATTTTTCATCTTATTTAATTTTCCTTTTTTAGCAATTGCACAAAGATAAATGTGATGCTTGTTGATAGCTTAATGGCACTGTATTTCAAAATAGCAAGGACCATTCAAAAACCTTCTGAAGTTCTCCTTCTCCTTATTCAGAAGGAGAAACTGATGATTAGGATGGCCATTTAATGGAGTGGATCTGTTAGAGCAATATTTCTCATTCTCAGAAAATTTAAGATGTATGAACTCCTAGGCTAGGGGATTCTGGGAATTGACGTTCCTACATCTGAAAGTTGTCAAAGTTAAAACATACTGCATTGAACAGTATGAAAAGGCTTGGAAACCCCTTGGCTAATGAAACGTATACTGAATATTTAGTAAGTGACAACAGAGAACACCAGAGAATAAGCAGAGAATTCCCAGCATGCGGCCAGGCCTAAGCTTATTAATTAACTGGATCTAGGACCAGGAATGAAGCATAAAGCAGTATGTTTGAGCATGGAGTCCCATTTCCTCTCCACAGCTCATGTTTCCTCCTTGCCTCATGCCTCAGTCTGGAGGATCTCAGCTGGAGCCAAGGGTAATAAAGTTCAAGAGGAAGGGAAACATGCAAGCAAATGCAGCTTCCTTTGCTCAGGGAGTTTGGCTCCTCTGAAATTAAAACCCAAACAGTAGCAGCTGAGAGATGTCAACAAGACAGAGTTCAAGGACAGTTGGTCAAAAGGCTGGCTAGGCCTTGCAGGAAACAGCTTGGTAATCTCTAACCTCGCTTCCTTCTATTAAAACAATAAATAAATAAATAAATAAATAAATAAATAAATAAATAAATAAATAAATAAATAAATAAATAAATAAATAAATAAATAAATAAATAAATAAATAAATAAATAAATAAATAAATATTATTATTATTATTATTATTATTATTATTATTATTATTATTATTATTATTATTATTATTATTATTATTAAATAAATAGCATGCATTATTACCAATGAACTTAGTTCTGGCTGAACATATTTTCCTGGTTCCTACTATTTAATGCTGATAAGGCTTCTTCATCTGCACGCACAGAAGTAAAAAAAAATATTTTCAGGCACAAAAACTATAGAAATTGCCAGGCTGGGGCTCATGAGCTTTAGTTACATCCACTTGCATACTATACACACCAACATAGCCTTCAGTTGAACAAGATTGCTGGGAGAAGACAACCTTCTCCTCCCTCACTACTCATGCTAGTGCAGGTTGCTGCCATTACTAGCTGAAAATCAGAGATTTCAGACAAACAACAACAACAACAACGGAGTTGGAAGGGACCTTGGAGGTCTTCTAGTCCAACCCCCTGCTCAGGCAGAAAACCCTATAACATTCCAGACAAACTTTTTTTTTTTTTTTTTAGCCTACATGAGACAGGAGATGTTCCAAACTCTGTGAAGTTTATGGCATTTGGTCAAGCTGCCTTTTGAACATTTGTTCAGGAAACTTTTGGACTTCTGTTAGAAGAAACCACAAGAAAGAATCATGGAAGAGTGTGAGATTTGTATAGCTTTGTAATTGTGATAGAACATAGACTGGCTTCCTAGGAGGGATATTTTTGGCAGATGCAGTGTCCCAGGATCATGCGATCACCTTTTACAATCTTCTGACAAGCAAAATCAATGCGGAAGCCAGGCTCATTTAACAATTGTGTTACTAACTTAACAACTGCAGGGATTCGCTTAACAAGCATAGCAAGAAAGGTGGTGTAAAAAGGGGCAAAATTCACTTAACAACTGTCTCACTTAGCAACAGAAATTTTGGGCTCAAATATGGCAGTAAGCTGAGGATTACCTATATTCAAACATGCGGTGTGGTACTGTGTAAGATACACAAGATACAAATCTTATGTATCTCTTAAGGTACAAATGTATCTTAAGATAGAAATATTGAGGCCCAAATGATCATAAACCCCTTGCAGGAATAGTGCAGAAATGACCTAAAATGGGGTCATCTTTTAGCAAACACAGCAGTCAACAGAATCCTATTATTAGCTGTCACCTAAAGTATCTGGACTTCATGGCTGAAAGGGTGAGAGTAAACAGGAGGTGGGATGAGGCAGGGAAAGGTGGCAAAGCACAGTCAGTATTTGCTGATTTTCTTGTCTGCCTGAAATCCTTGTGGAGGCGTGAGCAATGCCCCTCTTGAGTATATGGCGATTTCTATTTTAAAAATAGGTGAAGATGAACTTCCAGCAACCTTTCCTGCATAATATTAGGACTTTCCCACCCTGAATGAGCTTTGGGGATAACATCAGAAGTACTTACATTATTGTTCTTCCCTGACAGGACACATTCATCTATCCTTTGCTGTGATGCAGGCCAATGGATCTGCCAAGTGAAACAACATCTCACAGTTACAACTCTAATTTCCCATATTTTCTCCTTA
>NW_015395124.1:0-4446 GCF_001527695.2 Protobothrops mucrosquamatus | reverse complement strand
TTCCAGCAACCTTTCCTGCATAATATTAGGACTTTCCCACCCTGAATGAGCTTTGGGGATAACATCAGAAGTACTTACATTATTGTTCTTCCCTGACAGGACACATTCATCTATCCTTTGCTGTGATGCAGGCCAATGGATCTGCCAAGTGAAACAACATCTCACAGTTACAACTCTAATTTCCCATATTTTCTCCTTAGCCCTGGTCCCAAACCAGACAATATATCGAATTGGAGGTTTTGCATTAGAAATCACTTGGGTTTTTCAGTGTGATTATTTTAGAAGCCAGCAGTCACGTCACCTTGCTGTTTGTTTCTTAAAGGCAGTGCCTTTTTGGGGGAGGAGGAATATTCTGGATCATCTGGAAATTACCCCATTCCTTTGACTGTGAAAAACCCTATTTATTAGTGGGCGCAAAGTACAATGTGGTTGTTCTGGAATCATAATAACAAGTACATACATACACATATACAGATTTTAAACTTATACTGTTTCATAAATAATAGTTTAGAAGTGAAGAACATTTAAATATTTAAAACATTTTACAGGAACGATAATGAAACCCAGTTTAAATTGCATAGATATAAGCAATGTTTCTCACACTTGGTCAAGGCGTCACCATTTTGTCACCTGTTTTATGAAGTCGCACCTTGATCAAGAAGTTAAGGCACCAGACTAGAAACTGTGAACTCTAGTCTTGTCTTTGGCACAAAGCCAGCTGGGTGAAGTTGGCCCAGTAACTTTCTCTCAACCCTGGGAAGCAGGCAATGGCAAACTACTTTTGACATCTTGCCAAGAAAATTGCAGGGACTTTTCCAGGCAACCTCTAGGACTCAACACTGACTTGAAGGCACAAATATAAATAGTTATGTATTCCTGAATAGATCTACATGTTATTTCTCTCCATTCATATCTCTTTCCTGAGTTAAAAATGAAAAATGATTCTCTATAGGAATCTTTTCTGACCAAATAGCCTACAGATTACGTGTTGAGCCTCTCTCTGATCCTGAAGGACTCTTGGCTTTAAGTGAGCAAGCAAAAAAAAAGATAAATAAATGGCACTGTGGCACAAGAGGTGCCTGTCAAGAGTTTAATACTTTTGTTTTATATTTGGTAGACTAATCTTATATTGAATGATGTAGGAAAAAGAAAAAAAAATCTCTGGGCTATTGAAGAGACAAAATACTCTCCAAAAAAGCAAAACAAAACCCTTCCTAAAAGATCTGGAAAAATATTAATGTTTGTTTAATATTTTTTTCATTGCATTAAACGCTAGAAAAAAATGATATATCAACTGTAGAAAGATCAATTTTAAAAAAGCAACCCTATTTTCAACGTACTTTTCCAGAGAGATTCATTTGCTTCAATATCTTTCTATTGCAAATTCAGCATAAATTCAGAAGCATTTTGTTCCCCATCAAACAGAATTTCCCTCTGCCTACTCCTGATAATTTTTTTTTTTTTTAAAAAATACATTCTTACAATCAAGGGCTCCCGATTGATATCATGAAGGTCTAGTGAGAGGATGTAGTCTTTGCTCCCCACATACATTCGGTCATGATCTTCATCCTTCAGCAAGATTCGGTAGTCTGTTGAGTTGAGAAGGAAATTGAAGAAGCGTGCAGTTCCAGTGGCCTTGAGCTCTATAGGAACAAACATAAGGAAAGACCTGTATTAATTGTCTTTTCCTACCCTGATTCCAAAATAGCCAACCTCTGGGAATAGTATGCTTGATTTAGGAGAAATCAACATGCTCCCCAAACTCAATAAGACATTTGACTCTTAAATAGAGCAATATACTTGTGTGCGTAGACATTAACAGATTATTCAAAGAAACACTCTTCTTGCAGCAATGCATTATGTAAGCATAATTTAGCTCATGAGACTCCATCAACCCAGATTTAACTTGAATTATTGAAAGCCGAGGACTTTCCCAGCATCTAACTCTACATTATTCTCTACTAGACTGTCAATCTGTGGGGCCCAAGAACATCTATGATACATATGAGAAAAAAATAAATTAAAAAGCATTTCTATAAAACATTCTGCAAATTAAAGAATAATATTTAACTATTAAAAATACCAGTATGAGAATCAAACTTCTGTCCAGTCTTACATACAATGAAACAACATGGCTTCATATTGGATATTCATTGTATTCCTTTCAATAAATGTCTAATTTGGAGCATTTGGAAAGTGGGATTTCAGAAGGGAAAATTATTTGTGGTTTAGCTTTGACTGTAAGAACACGTCTTGATCCCCCCTGCCCCCAATATTACAAAGTTTGGGCTTTTTTGTTTACTCCAAGGTGAAAGACTACCAGTCTTCCCAAAATTGCTAATTAAAGTTGTCACCAGCCTTAGGCAGCATGGTCAATAATGGTGATGCTGGACTTCACATCTAGGGAATCCTAAATACCTCACTCCTAATCTAAGTGACACGCTTTGAAACTCTAAGGACCATTTTTTATTATTTTCTTGGAATTAGCCTTTTGTTTGTCTGGCCTTCCTAATCCTTTATTTTTTCTTTAATCTTTAACTTCTTAGGGACTTTAACTATGTTATTTATTTGCCACTGCCCATCTCAGTCTTATTCTTATCCACTCCTATTTGGATTAATAATCATCCTCTCCTTCTCTTTAATATCTACATGTAGAAATGGACATCAACTTCAAAGGAATGAATTTAAATGAACTTCGACCTATAGAGCAGAAATGTCAGCATTGGATAAGTTTTCTATAAAGGAGATTAGGCAAGGTTTGAGAAGGCTACATTCTGCTCCCAAATGTGTATGAATACATCATTTTCTTTTTCTCTAAGTCTCCCTATTTAATTCAGCTAGGGAACAGAGTAGTGGCACAGTTTATCCATATGTATTATCATATCAGATTTACATGCCTGTAAATGAATTATAGGTGTTGCTGTAGAAATATCCTACATCTACAGAGTCTAAATCAGCTCCAGGAATGAGACCTGATGCCTGAGATTGATTTCACACCTTGATTCCACTCACATGTTACTCTTCCTGACAACTTCAAATAAAAAGCACACTTAAAATTAACAGCAGTCCCTTTTACAATCTACTGACTGCTGAATTTTAACCTGGAGGAATATGAAGGTCAGCAAATCAATACAGTGAGGAATCATCATTTCACTCAAATGAGATCTTTCCTGGAAATAAATCTCCATGGAAATCAGCCTTCCAACCTATCGAGAGCAAAGAGGGCAGCTTTAGTTGCTGCAAAGTGGTTGATAATTGCTACTGAATGTTCCCTACACCTCTGTACAATATGTCAATATAATTACCTTTTAAAAACAACAAATAATTAATTTAAGCTTTGAGGAAGCTGTTTGCCAGTGAACTGCCAGTGAATTAATTACATAGCTGGGCACTGAGCTCACACAGGTCCTTTGTTTGTGTAAGTGTGCTGTTCAGTGTGGAAGGGGACATAAGGCTAAGCAGGTTTCCCACCGTGAACTCTTGTCAGTCCAGGATCTTAGGCAGAGACACCATTCTTAATTTGTGCAAGTGTTCTTTTAAGAAGGAAAATTGGAGCCAACACGCTTATTCAGAATTCTGTTCTCACTTCTGATTTAAGGATTATTGAATAATTTGTTTCCTCGACAGTTATTGTATTATCATCAAAGGGCTGTAGAGTTAGTTGTCAATTCTTCCACCTGCTGTTGGTGGGATGGTCTGGGAGTTGTAGTCTACATAAACAGCCCCACCTCAGTTATTTAGCTTATCAGTAAAGACTCATCCCATGTTTTCATGCTGATTATTATGTGATCTGGGGCAGGGCAGTGGCGCAGTGCTTAAGACGCTGGGCTTTTCAACTGGAAAGCTGGCAGCCCAGATTTGAGATCCAAGTGCCATGTGACAGGGTGAGCTCCCATCCTCGCCCCAGCGCTTACCAACCTAGCAGTTCAAAAGCATGCAAATGCGACTAGATAAATAAAGGTGCCACTTCGATGGGAAGAAAAGCGGGGATTCACTAAGAGTCACTAAGGTTGAGAAACACTGGCTTGCACTGAAGCTGCCCTACCTTTCTGTCATATCCACACAATTTGGATGATTAATGCCAATGGAGCCATAATGCTTCCAATTGTCAAAACCCCAGAAGAGCATCTAGCAGTCCAGCCAATAATATAAACCAGAAAGAAGAAGCAGATAAAAATTATGCTAATCAGAAAGGCTTTAAGAGACCAAAGGAGAAAAGAGAAATTGTACCAGTGGTGAGGAAAAGCATAGCTGAATTCATCTGGTCAACAATCAGGCACATTATCTAGTTGCGAAACAGATTGATTGTACCTTTCCAGCACCCCCAGAAAATATATGTATATGTGTATATATACACACACACACACACACACACACAGAGAGAGAGAGAGAGAGAGAGAGAGAGAGAGAGAGAGAGAGAGAGAGAGAGAGAGAGAGAGAGAGAGA